>NC_051154.1:87236084-87536084 GCF_013339745.2 Dermacentor silvarum | reverse complement strand
TGCCCCGCTGCGTAGCTTTAGTCTCTGCGTAGCGCGTCAGGTAATCGGTTGCGACAATGATCCATTTGTTGCCGGCTATAGACGTTGGAAATGGGCCCAAGAAATCCATTCCAACTTGGGTGAAAGGCTGTCCTGGTACCTCGACTGGATATAAGAGACCTGCAGGCTTGCCGGGAGGTGATTTGCGTCTTTGGCAGTCGGAACATGTCTGTACATGATGTTTCACAGCAGCGGGTAGCTTTGGCCAATAGTACTTGCGTCGGAGTCGGGACAGTGTTCTCCCAGAAGCGCCTCACTGCCTTCTTGTCGGGCGGTGTGGGGAACTTTGCCACAGCATCTATTTTATCTGGGTCAGGTCGTACACCCTCGTAACTGACGACGTGGCCGAGGAAGCACAGTTCACTGAAACCAAAATGACATTTCTCGGGCTTTAACGTCAGGCCAGCTGAGCGTATGGCTTGAAGAACAGTGGGTAACCGGCTTAGGTGCTCCTCGAATGTAGCTGAGAACACTATGACGTCGTCTAAATAGACCAAGCAAGTTTGCCACTTCAGGCCTGATAGTACGGTGTCCATTAAACGCTGAAAAGTGGCTGGCGCTGAGCACAGACCGAACGGAAATACCTTAAATTCGTAAAGACCGTCGGGGGTCACCAAGGCCGTTTTCTCAGGATTTCTCTCATCAACCTCTATCTGCCAATACGCGCTTCGCAGGTCCATTGATGAAAAATAACGTGCATGCCGCAGCCTGTCCAGCGAATGGTCTATGCGTGGCAGCGGGTAGACGTCTTTCTTCGTGACTTCGTTTAATTTGCGGTAATCGTTGTTTAATTTGCGGTAATCGATGCAGAAGCGCAAGCTGCCGTCTTTCTTTTTGACCAAGACCACGGGTGACGCCCAGGGGCTGTTCGAAGGCTGTATCACGTCATCCTCGAGCATCTTGGTCACTTGCTTTTGAATCTCTTCACGTTCCTTTGGAGCTACACCGTAGGGGTTTTGTCGAATCGGCCTCGTGGTATCATCCGTGATTATACGGTGCTTGGTCAGTGGTGTTTGTTTCACCTTTGACGTAGTCGAAAAGCAATCTTCGAACTGGTGTATCAGCTCCAAGAGGCGCTGTCTCTCAGTAGGCGACAGGGTGGAGCTGACGTCGAAAGTGTTGAGGCCGGAACGGTCGATTCTTGACGTTGTACAGCCAAACAGTCTTTTATTTGGGTGACTTCATCGCAGTAGGCAATTGCGGTGCCCTTCTGGATGTGACGGCGTTCGTCACTGAAGTTCGTGAGAAGGACTTCCGCATGCCCATGAGTCATGTCGAGTAGGCCTCTAGCAATCGAAATGCCTTGGGTTAGCAATATTGCAACGATTTTCTCCGCGATCACATCCCCATGGTAGGGCTTCTGGCACGAGACAGATACAAGGCGGCAGGAACGCGGTTGGATGGTCACATCGTCGGCGATTCGCAGACGCTCATATTGCCCATCATGAATGGTGTCGGCAGAGGGGCTTGCAGAGAACGTCACCATGCGGTCCGGAATGTTTATGACGGCGCCGTGATCTCGCAGAAAATCCATCCCTAAGATGAGGTCTCTGCAGCAGTCGGCGAGAATGACGGTGTGAGCGAGGGCTTTGCCCACGATCTACGTGGCTATGACGTCCAGGTAGCTCACGTGCCATCCCAAAAATTACGCCATCGGCTGGTAAACGTGAAGGACAAGCTTCCGAAGACAAAGTTTTCTGGCATCGTCTACGGGATTCCACGTGAAGACTGCGACTGCGTATATATCGGCGAGACAGGCAATTTCGAACAGCGGTTGAAGCAGCATGTCAAAGATCGCATCAAACGCCTTGGCAGAACATGCAGGTGACTTGGGCCACAGGATTGATTGGGATAACGCCAATATATTAGAAACAGAAAGAAATTTGACTTCAAGACACCCCTTGGAATCCCTCCTAATCCAAATGACAGATCCCTCAACCGGAATGACGCCCCCCCCCCCCCCCCCCCCCCCACACACACACACACATTTACACGCACTGCTTACGTCATATTTTAAAACCATATAAACATTGTATCACACGTCCTTAATTTCATTGTGAACAAGGCTCCCGTCAGGGGAGCCGAAACGTCTTTTCTTGTATTTTTTATTGGTCGATGTCCTTCCTTTTACCCTTCTTCATGATGCCTCCCGACCAGACGGGCTTCCGTCAAAACCTTGATTTCAAGGAAACTCGTACACATGCTTTTAGTTTCTGGGAAGGGCATATACGCAGCCAGTAAGTGCGAAGTCAGGCGCTTTTAGTCTGCTTATGCAAAGACAACGCACAGTCTACTCTGATTGGCTACAGCTCAGTGAGCCATGTGCAGCACACGACGTCAAAGCCTCTGCCCGACACTACACGCCTGCATGAGCTTGCACGAAGTGTAGATTAAAAAAATGCTGGCTCTCCCGTAGTCGAGAGTAGATGTAAGCATGAAATGGCTACCATATGGCGTCTTTTGCTGCCTGTGGTGCCGCCGCCTTCAGCCGCGTTTCTTCTTGCAACAGTCCAACGCGCTCAGCGTCTGTCGCCACTTTTTCTTCTTGTCGCATCGAAGTGGTCGGCTGCAAATGTGCGGCCTTAGGTCCCTTGTATCTGCCTTTTGAACGTCACTATTGGAAATGGCTAATAAAACTTCAGCGTAATAGGAGTTACAGATTGAGCGATTGTCGTGTCACCGATCTCGGGGGCGTGCGGATGTTACGGGAGATGGAGTTGGGAGACGCAGGGCAGCACAACAAACATACTTTAATTACACTCAACCCCAAACTCACTCAAAATAAAATACAAGGCAGCAAAACTAACACTTATACAACCTAATTAATAATAAATTGACGTGCCCTTAGTTCCGCTTGCGCTAGGGCCCATTCACACTTGCGACTAGGCGAGATCGCGCGACCAAGTTTTTTTTTTCAATCAATCAAAATGAGCTTTACTTATACAATGCAAAGAATGCGTACAAAAATAGTTGGACCAATAGCCTATGTGGCTAGTACCTGGTCCAATACAGAAATAGCATATAGGTCAACCACGTACATATTTTCTCAGTGAATAATAACATCGCATACATGCACAAGTATGTAATGTAAAGGAGATGTTATTGCTCTTGTCTAGACAAGAAGAAGCGTTTACATGCAATATGAAAGTTTCTGGTTACCTTTACTTCCACAGGCACAGTGTTCCATATTATAGCGCCAAAAAACTCCAATAATCGTTCACCGTAGACATTGCTGCAATAAGGAAGGTTTAGGTTAAAGTTAGTTGCTTGTCTGGTGTTTGCACGTGGGAAGTTAAATATGGTGTTGGGTAAGGGGAAGTTGGTGTTTAGTATTTTATGAACTAAACAAGTGATTTTATAATTTCTTAAAGCCGCAAAAGAAAGGATACGAATGTCAATAAACAGAATGCTACTAGGGTGATGAACAGAAGAAAATGTTATTATTCTTAGGGCGCGCTTTTGCAACTGCAGTATAGGTGTTAAGTAAGTGTTATATGTTAGGCCCCATATTTCACAACAATAACCCAGGTGGGTATGAAATAAAGAAAAATATATGCAACGAAGCAAAGCACGAGGAAAATATTGCCGGGCACGGGCCAGGGTGTAATAGCTGAAAGCGAGTTTCCTACAGACAAGGTTAATTTCTTCTCTCCAATGCAAGTGACAGTCTAAAGCAACTCCTAAATATTTAAGCGTATTAACACGATCCAGAGTTCGGTTCGCTAGAGTCAAATTAAAGGTACTGTAATCTAGTATTTTCATATTGGAGTGAAATATGATACATTTGGTTTTATCAGTTTTTAGGGCTAGTCTATTTTCTGAAAACCATTGGTCTACCTTTAGTAGTTCGCCAGATATAATGTCATGCAATGATGAGAGCGAGTCACCTCTGTAAACTAAGGCGCCGTCGTCAGCATACATTAAGACTTGTGTCAACTTAAGTGCATGCGGTAAATCATTAATGTATAATGAAAACACAATAGGGCCTAAAACCGAGCCTTGTGGTACACCACATATGACATCAGTGAGAGCGGAGTGATGTTTATTAATTACTACTTGTTGCCTTCGTGCTTTAAAATAGCTGTTGATGAATTGAAGCGCGTTTCCAACAATACCATAAGTTTCCTGTTTTTGTAACAGTATGGAGTGACAGAGTGTATCGAACGCCTTTCTTATATCAAGAAAAATGACACAGCAATTTTATGCTTGTTCAGAGCAGAGTTAATGAACTGCGAAAGTGTTAAAACTGTGGTTGATGTAGATCTACCCGCAACAAAGCCATGCTGCGGTGGGCATATACTGTTATTGCTTACTAGAAATGCATTTAACTGTAGTACAATGAGTTTTTCAAATACTGTGTAAACTACACTAAGAATTGAAATTCGTCTATAACTACTCGGATGGTTCGGATCGCCAGTTTTGTACACAGGGATAACCTTTGCAACTTTCAATATATTTGGGTAAGAATTACTTCTTATCGCATGGTTGAACACGTGACAAAGGGGTATGCATAGGATATCAATATCGTTTTTCAGGATCCTAACCTGAATACCGTCAAGTCCGGATGCTTTATTAACCGACAATTTGCCAATGATACATTTTATGTCCTCAAGTGTTACTTCACGAAAATAAAAATCACTGCTCACGCTTCTCTGGACAATGGTTGTGGGAACTGCAAGAACAGACTGTCTATATATATCCTCACCAATTTTTGAGAAATAATAATTAAATTTATTAGCAATCTGTGGGGACACATTTTCGGGAGTAACATATAGCTTATCCTCTAATCCTACTACATCTCTTTTCCATATTTGCCTTCCATCGCCATTTTGTCGTTTAATTAAGTTAGTATAATAGGCCTTCTTCGATTTTCGAATTAGCATAACTGATTTGTTCCGAAAATACTAAACTGGCTTTTGTAGTAGTTGTTAGTTTTATTATGTTTTAGTTTATTATAATAGTAGTCTTTCTTTTTTAATAGTGCAAGTATGCTCTCATTCATCCACGGACATATGGCGTAGTCATAGTTGTGTCGTGAATCGTACCGCGATTCTTCTATCGCGTGGGTAATGCAGTCAATAATGTTTTGACTTTCCGTGTGTACGTTGTCGATGTATAGATTATCGAAATTGGTAGTGTCTAGGATGCTGCGTACAAGCGTATAGTTTATCTTTGTCGAGTATTTGGAATGCTTTTGGCGCAAATGATGAAAACAATCTTGAGGCAGAAACAAAAATGTTGGACAATGATCAGCAATTGTGGTGTCATAAACACCTGCCCGTACATCGATATCACTATTGCACAAAATGTGATCGATGAGAGTTGAAGACTTGTTGCAAACTCGAGTAGGGGATGAAATCACATTTTTAAGGTTGAAATACTGTAGAAAGAATACATACTCGTAGCAATAATCTCTAGATAAGTCGATGTTCATGTCACCACAAATGATAATTGGATTGCGGATAGTTATAAGAGGGTCAATAACAGTTTCCATAACAGAGATAAAATCATTAATACATGAGCTAGGAGGACGATAAACTACGCCTACAACAACGCCACATTCAAGCTTCACAAAAAGGGTATCGGCACTTTGGTTGCTGTACGAACTATGAACTAGACATTGAAACCCGAGCCTGTCCCGTATAAAAAGCGCGACGCCACCACCACGGGCTGTACTTTCTCTGGGTTGCGATAGCATAGTGTATCCCGGTATCGTTACTTTTTCGTCTCTTCTGAGACATGTTTCTGTTATCGCGATGATGAAAAAAGGAGTGTTGAGATATGTAAGTTAAAAGTACGTCTAAATTTCTGGCAATACTACGGATGTTGCAATTAATTAACGATAAGAAATAATACCCTTGCCATGTTTCTTCGATATCAGCAAGAGTACTCATTTTATTTCTGTTTTTGTTTGTCTTGTGTCACGCTTACTGTACCTGAGTAAGATCCTCTGCGCACGTCACATGCAGCACACGCGAATTTTCTGTTTTGCGCATGAGAATCTTCCCATCAGACACCCAGGTGAATTTCGAGTTGTCTCTCTTTGCACTCAGCGCTTTGCCCAACAGTACCTTGTTAGCTGGACACAAGTGTTCATTAATAAAAATTAAAGAGTTATCCTTAAAGCCGAGAGCAGATGTGTTTATTCTGTGCTTTTTAGCTGCTTCCAGAACCCTGTCTCTGACCTTACGGGACACAAACCTAACTACAATATTTTGCTTTGCCTTATGTTTTGTAGGAACACGGTGAATTACTTCTATGTCTGAATCCTGGATTTCAGATTCGACGCAGACAGCATTAGTTTTCATGGTTGAGGCAAGGTTTTCACCTGGAGCCACAGGAATGCCTTTGACCTCCAAATTGTTTTTACGACTGTGCTGCTGCAAGTCGACCAGTTATTTCTTAACTTCTTTCAGGTCTTTTGAAAGGCGGGTGTTTTCATTCGCAATTTCCCTATTCCTGGCTTTGACTTCAACTAGCTCTTTCCTTACTTCTACGATTTCTGTCTTGAACATTTGAAACTTTTCATTAATGAAATCCATGCCCTTCCTCACGTAATCGACCTCCGTTTCTATGACTGTAATTATCTCGTTTTTTATTCCAGCGTGTTGCTTATCGAGCTGATCTGACAAATCTGCGAGCGCCTTGGCTACCTCCTTCACATTTGAAGGTGGTTTTTCAGACATTCTATTGGCAATAGACGGAGCAATCCAGTAGCCTAAGTATAGTATCTATTACGAAGTAGGTAGTTACTGACGTATCTGCGCAGAACAAGCAAGCGGTTACTTGCTGCTCAACTGTGTGGCTGCCTGGATTGCTCCGCTATGGAGGATTGCTCTGCTACTTGGTCGCAAGCAGTCTCATATGCTCGATCGCTTTTCTCGAAAGGCGACCGTTTCGGGCCAGTCGCTCGCTGCTGGATTTTTCAGTCGCGCGACCACAGTCGCAGAACAGCTGAACCAATCAGATGCGAAGGAACAGGACGTCCGTATACGCTGACGCTTATTTTACGCGGCGATGACATTGCAAGCAGACGTGAACGGCATAACGCGAGACATTTCAGTTTAGCGACTCGTCGGTCGCATTTGTCAGTATGAACATCGTTCGTCTTGAGTAGCTTTCTGGTCGCCAGTCGCAATCGGTCGCGGGACGTCGTCTAGTCGCAAGTGTGCATGCGCCATTAGTCCTTAGACGTTTCTTACACGACAGTCTGGCAACCCTAGACTCTGGCTGAGACGCCAGAAGAAAGGACCATTCTTACTGTCTCTTGTTGCTGCACGTATCTTCCAAGTCCGAAGCGTGTCGGATCCTCACCATAGCCGGTGTTCTCGCCGACTCCGTAAATGTTGCTACCTTGGTGTTGGCCAGTCAACTCGTCCGTCTCTGATGCCGGTGTCTCCAACGCCGACGGTGACGTGGCAACGAGGTTCCACAGGTTAGGCCTAACTCCGGGTTTCGCCGCTGCTCCCGCCTCGTTCCTTCTTCGAGTGCCGACGAGACGTCCCGGGGACAGAAATTATGGGGTTTTACGTGCTAAAACCACGATCTGGTTATGAAGCACGCCGTAGTGGGGGCATGCTTCTCCCTCGATCACGGCTCGGGTTACGCGCCTCGAGGGCTCGTGCCGTTCGGACCGATACGTGCTCATCGTCCTCTTCTTTCTTTCCGTGCCGCATGCCTCTTGCACATGACATGAGTCCCCTTTTCAGTTTTTTTTCAAAAAAAAAAAAAAAGACTGCCTTCTGTCGGTCTTTTTGGTGGCGAATTTGACTCTCCCGCTGTGACTTGAGTGATTTTCCTTGCGTCGTCGTGGCTCACAACACATCACCACATTGTCACGCACATTTCACCACATGCACTGTTCACAACGTTGGCGAGTTCATTGTTCCAACAACTTTACATGTGTACACTTGCTCCGTCCGCGTTATACTCTTGATACTTCACCACTCCATCGCCCTACTCATGAAGTCCGCCCGGGGAGATCTGAAAACACTTCCTCGAACTTGTGAATCAACCCTCTCAACTCGTTTACTTGTGTTGCCGCTAGGGATTGGTTGAACCTAACACTCTCTACCCCCATGGTCTTCTTATCGATATAAGTGTGCACCTTCCCGTGGTCCTTCTCTTCGGCAATCACCATGCAAACCCTAGTCCTCTCCTCGTTCTTCCCCTTTTCTATCTCCTTTGTTTCTTCATACTTTTTCAACAAGTTGATGTTGAGATCTCATAGTCCAACTCTTTTTTATTTTGGGTAACCGCGTAAAAGCTCCCTTCCATTGCATAGGCATCTTATTATTCTCTGTGGGCGCAGCAGTACCCACACCGCAAGCAACTTTCGGAGCGTTGCTTTGCGGTCATAATATTTCTTCTGTATCTGGAGCCGCATTCACAAACGTTTTTGTTCGTAAGAACTTTCTGTGATTGGTCGGCGGCCTTCGCTAATGATCTGTTTGCTGTCCCTATTGGACTGTTCTTGTTCTTACGAACTTTACTAGCGTAAGAACGTTTTGTGAATACGGGCCCTGTTTCGCTTGCGCCAACTTCTCGTGGGCCAATTTGCAGGTTGCCTTCAATCGGTTTCTGAGTTCTAGTACATATGTCTATGTGGTCTTTTCCTCATTGCAGAATTCCTCTCTAGACCACAGTTCTTTAAGAATGGTTATTGGTCCTCAAAGTGCTCTGCCGTATGACATCTCAAATGGGGAAAACCCTATGCTAGCTTGTGGAACTTCTCGGTAAGCGAACAGGAGTGCTAGCAGATACCTATCCCAGTCTTTTGGTCTTTCCTGACACATCCTCCTTATCATTGTCTTTAACGTTCCATTAAACCTCTCTACTAAACCGTCCGCCATCAGGTGGTATGAAATGGTTAGCTTTTGGTGTATGGACAACAGTCTGTTTACCTCCCTCATAACCTCCGATGTGAAATTCGAGCCTCTGTAACTCAAAACTTCACTGGGCACGCCATACCGGGCAAACATCTCCAACAATGCTTCGGTCACCTGAATGGTATTCACCGTTTTCAGCGCTACATCACCAGGGTAACTAGTAGCTACGTCCACCAGCGTGAGCACATACCTATCTCCTTTTCCGGACACGGGACTAATAGGCCCTATAATATCAATAGCCACTCTGTGAAATGGCAGCTCGACAATGGGCATCTTTCCTAGAGGCGCCTTTCCTACATGCCCCTTAGCCACCGTCTTTTGGCATACATCACATGGTTTCACATACCGTTTCACATCACTCTGCACCCCAATCCAAAAGAAATCTTCTGTGATCCTTTCTAACGTGTTCTTTTATTTATGTATTTATTTTACAATACTGCAAGCCCTCCTCGAGCCCATGCAGGAGTGGTTACAACATGGAATATAGTAGAAAAAGAAGAAAATAAGAAGAAAAAAGTGAAACCATTGCATCCAAACAAAGAACATAAGCACGCACAAGAGTGAACATATTCAATAAATACACACACTCTGCTTAAAGGAGCGGTTCGTCTTTATTCCTCGGTGACCCTTCAACACACTATCGTGCCCTATCTTCAGTACTGTAGCCCTCAGCTCCTTCGGGACCATCAACTGTTGTACTTCCATACCTGAACTAAACACACACCTCCGGTACAATAGGTTATTCTTCTTTATAAACTCCACTGTTGTCCAACTCCTTTTCCTTCGCACCAGTTCCCCTATCTTCTGTTCACACTTTCTTATTGACTCATCTTTGTTCTGTAATTATTTAAATTCTGCTGCGGTTATATTTAATCCATTATTGGCTGTAACTTCAAGGCTGTCAAAGGTTTGGTACTCCTACCTGCTCGTGTTTGTACCGCAGCTGCTACGTCTGTCTCTTGCACCCCCTCTTTTTGCGCTTCTGAATGTCCCTTTTCTTCCACATCCTTCCCTATCTACTTCCAACTTAGGTCTGGGTCGTCTGACTTCCTCACCCCAGATGCATTTCCCACAATCAAATCATAAAGGGGGTCCTCCACACATCTAGCTGTGACCAGCCCTGTAAAAAACAGTGTCGATATTTGAATCCGTGCCTCTGGCAGATATTTAACAGACTTATCTATCAAGATTACTGGTTTAAAGTACCCGGTCATGTTTTCTAGTGGCACTAGACTCCTTTTTACTAAAACGGTATTGGCTCCCGTGTCTCTCAAGACTAGCTTTGCGCCCTTGTACCTCGCATTCCACTAAGGGCATGTCCTGCTCTCTCTGTCCATGCTCTCTTAACCTCATTATACATATCCCATCTTAACCACGGACCTAGTCTTGCATTCGTCTGCCCTGTGACCTTTCTTTTGGCACAACGGGCAAACCACCGGTGCTTCCTGACTCGACAGTTTACCGCTAAATGACCTAACCGATTACATAGAAAACATCTCTGCGGTCCCCTTTGTCTACTAATTTGCCCCTGGTTCCTCATCTATCCTACTGCTGCTGTGTGCGCATCTTTGTCACCCTTTCCCAAATTTCTCAATCCTTGTGCCTCTCCGAACTGGTCTGTTTGTTCTGCCATCTGCTCCACAGCTTGTAGTTTTCTCTTTTAAGGAATGTTCCCAAACTGTTGCTACAGCTGGCAAGAAATTGCTCACCCACGACTTTGTCGCGAACCCCTTCATACGTTTTGTCCGTCTCGGACAGCTCTATGCACCTCTCAAAATAATTTGCCTGTTGCCTGCTTGCCTGTTTTTGAACCTACAGGCTTACATGACCTAAACTGCTCCCGGAACCCTTCTGCGGTCAATCTGAATCTCTGTAATAAAGTTTTCTTCACCTTGTTATAGTCTAATGATTCCTCTGCTGGCATGCGCCCAAAGACACTCAGAAACTCGCCCAATACACACAGGCTTATAGCGTTAGCCCACTCGCTCCTCTCCCACCCTTGCCTGACTGTGATCCTCTCAAACCGATGCAAATACGCATCTAGGTCATCCCTTCGCTCATCGAAAGGTGCAATTAGTTTTCTGGGGCAAATTTGTCTCGGTATGGGAAAAGGTTGGTTGGATGACGCCGACCTTGGTGTGCTAGAAGCATCACGGGAATCTGCATTCAATCCCGCTAGCTTAATCCTCAACTCCAAATTTTTTTTCTCTTTTGTGCAGTTCGCGCGCTCGTTCGCGCTGCTTTTTTTTCTCTTGTTGAGCATACTCAAAGAACGTCATCGCGTCGTCCTTCGATAGGTTTAAATCTTTAAACTATCGCCGCCAAACGTTCCCACTTCATCTCTAGACCACCAAAATCAGTGACACGGCCGGAATGAAATCCTGGCAGGATCGCCAATTGTCATGTGTCACTGATCTCGGGGGCGTGCGGATGTTACGGCAGGTGGAGTTGGGAGACGCAGGGTAGCACAGCAAACATATTTTAATTATACTCAACTCCAAACTCACTCAAAATAAAACACAATGCAGAAACATTAACACTTATACAGCCTAATTAACAATAAATTAACAATAAATTAACGTGTCCTTCGTTCCGCCTGCGTTAGTACTTCGGCGTTTCCTACGCGACAGTATGACAACCCTAGCCTCTGGCTGAGACGCTACACCAGGTCCCCTGTATCTGCCTTTGGAACGTCGCTATTGGAAATGACAAAACTTCAGCGTAATAGAAGTTACAGATTGAGTGATATTGTGAAGGAAAATTAGGAAGAACGCAGAAGCAATATTTTTTGTAACTTGTTTGGAGAGTAACTAGCGTATGCAATGCGATCCTGTACAAATGGTTGGGGGCCAGAGACCGCATTTAAGTTTTGACTGGTTGCCCGGATGATCTCGTTTTGTTCTCGCAACTTGTCGGCATGTTCTCGTTTTGAGTGCCCGGATAACGGCTCTGGCTTTTGGCTCAAGGTCACTTGAAGGTCGCCGACAACGGGAGCTAAAAGCATTTCATGATTAAAAATAGCCTTAGTGTATATGCTAGCATATACAGGGACACTATGACCGGACCAGGCCCTCGCCCTCTCCGGCGTTTCCTCGTCGTATGGATGGATGGATGCTATGAGCGTCCTCTTTGAAACGGAGCTGTGGGTTGCGCCACCAAGCTCTTTTTCTTATTTTGCTTAATGTCTTACCTAGTCCTTTTTTTTTAACAGACGAAAAATTGACACCATATGATGATGATGATTTAATGGCCTCCCCTTTGAAACGGGGCGGTGACAAATAGTCACCTCGCCTGCGTGATTCAATCAGGTATGCTATACGCGTACATGTTTTTTATCTATAATTTTTGTATTCAGAGGGGGGGGGGGGGGTCATCTGGCCCACAAATTCATGGGGATCTGCAGGGGCCAGATTCACGAAGCTTGTCCCTCTGTGTGTCAGCGGCCGGCGCCTCCGTTATCACGATCGGCCCCGGTGCCTGTTACAAACAGTACTTGCGCTCCTTTGTGATGCAAGCCTATATTCGCTAATATTTGTATTTGTGTTATTAATCGCTAATATTTGTATTTGTGCGTGTATTATTTGCTAATATTTTGCCAAATATCTGGCAGCGAAAAAAATTGTTTTTTTTTTCTAGGTGCCCATCAAGACTCATCCGCAATGCATGTAGTATGCCAAAGCGGGCTTTTTTACTAAGACGGCTGCAGTTTCAAGGGCGCCAAGAGATATAAGGACTAGGCGGTTCTGCGAAACATTAATCAACCCAAATTAGCTACGCCCGAAACGCGCTAAAAACCCCGTCGAGATGCGTGCGCTGTACTTCAGAAATAGGTGAAACAGCGTTTAGAGTAAGTGCATGGTACTATCACAATAGTCAATAAATGTGAATCAAAACTAGAAATTATCACAAAAATGGAAAAAAAAGGAAAAAAAAAAGAGAAGCACCGCCACTGAAGATGCCTGTTTCAGAGAGATGGTTGGTAGCACATAGCAGTGGAGAGACAAATGTAACAGTGAATGGAGAAAGGGAAATCATCAATTTGATTCCCATGATGCTGTAAGAGGCCAGTCATCGGCTCACGCTGGCCCGATAACCTTCAAATTGCGCTACGCTGAAGGCTTCAGCTGCGGAACTATCAGCACAAGAACAAAAAAGAAAGAAAGAGCCACTGGTGTGCCCTCCCGGTGCCACATGCATGCGCACTTCGCTTCTCAAGAACAGCTGCTGCAAGAGTAAGGCCGTAGTGCGCCATGTATTGCATTGCATAAACATGTCCTTTCCTGACGGAGCTATTGGTTCTAGGCAGCGGAACGGGCGTCAAGATGGCCCAGCTCCATGTGCATCGGCAGCTCTGAGCACCATGACCACGTCATCCAGCCAGTAGTAGGCCTGTTCGAGGTCGCCTTCGCAGAGGTAGGGAAGCCGGGTCCAGGACTCCAAGATGAAACCAGCGGGCACCATGACGTCCTTGTAAAGCGAGCGGACCTGTTGCTCCAGCGTCGAGCCGCGCACGTTCAGAGTCTCGAGCGGCTTGGCGCCGCACTTGCCCGACTCTACGTACTGCGACAGCGGCAGCACGAGCGCCAGCACCAGCCTCCCCGCGGGGTTTGTGAGTCGAGCCTTGAGCGTGCGCAGCAGTGCTAGCGGCGTCTCGCAGCGGTCCAGCACGTTCAGGCAGCAGACCACGTCGTACAGCTGCTGGTCCCCGTCGTCGTCCCCATCGGCAGGCCTGAGCGACGCAGCGTCTAACACTCGGAAGCCACGCCGACCCAGCACGCGTCGCATGGACGGCGACTTCTCGGTCACGTCCACTTGGCCAAACAGGGGCGCTATGGCTGCCGTCACGTTGCCGTCGCCCGCGCCCACGTCCAGTAGCGAGCTGAAGAGCGGCAGATTCGGCGAGTCAGCGTCTAGGCGCAGAAGCCGCAGGAACTGGCTCATTGAGAAGACAAACATTGAGCCACGCCCCAGGAACCTGCGAGCAGAGCAAGGCGGTGTTCAGAGCCACGTGCATAGGCAGAGAGTTTTTAGTACATTAGGCGGAAACAGCAGTGCGACTGTTATCAATAACTTCCATGAAAAATGTCTAGCCGTTGTAGTGACAAATGAGAAACGCCAGGAGATACCGTCTCTACCGTCTTCGACATGAAAAATACCTCTACATGAAACGCGTAAATATTTATTTAATTATACTGGCTCATGTCATGATGCATCATCGCAGAGAAGCGAAGAACGGCCAACTTTACTAAGGACGGCCATAGAGTGCCGCAGTTGAAAACAGTTTTTGCTATTTATCTTGCATAAATAATATCTTCCTATATTAAGACATTGCGTGCTTCGTTTGTCAACCATAGCACAAGTTCTTGCATGAATAAAGTGTCAATGCACACTTTAGTTTGCTATTTTCACCCTGCTTTCACCCTCCCTTCTCTCCAATTTTTTTTATATACTTGTGCAATGATTACAAAGTTGCCATTTCGCTGTCATAGTGTGAAGTGTCAAGATCATTCATGACTAAAGACCGGATGTTTAGGGCACTAAAATACTGTTTTAGGCACCTATAACAGGCATTAAAGCTGCCATTTAATTAAGGCATATACAGTATAGGCTCTGGCCTTTAGTTCGTGCTTATATGTTAAATAGGCACGACAAGGACGTAAGGAAAAAAAAAATAGGTATATTGCCTAAAGTTCCGGTCTCTACTTAAGACACATCCAAAACTATAACTTGAACATCTGACGTTCTTTCCGGAATGTGGCGTAGGAAGAAGCTACAAACAAAATGTTAGCCGTACTCTCAATATACAGTCGTGCCGCAGTTTTATGCAAAATTTCTCCATATTCAAAAAAAAAAAAAAAAGAAAACAGTTCGTATGCTAGACCTTTTTGCAAGAGCAGGCACCAGTTAATAGTGATAACGAATTTATTAGCAATAGCAGTGGCCAATTATAAACAGTCCTTATGAGCAAAAATAACCCTATTTTGCAGGCAGCGAGAATGCAGAACCGTGCTGGACGGCTGTAGAAATGTTTGCATTCTGCTTGGTAAAAAAGAAAAAAAAATTGAGTCGAACTTACAAAGCTTTTTATTCGCCAGAACTACGCCACCTTCACTAATAAAATGTTCGCTGTCACTTTGCGTCTTCTCAAGGACTCCTTTATCATCATATCAACAGTTTAATACGAACCCAGCTACGCAGCCGCGTGGAGGTCTGCTACTTCGCTGTCAGCTGAAACACAGGCGAGCTGAGAAAATGCCTTTACGATGCTTGAACAACACTGGAAAGAAGAACAAAGATACGCGCACTACTCCCCCCAGGGTACCTTTCAACAAAACGTACTACAAATAAAAGACAATCACGTACGGTGTAGCTAGTTTTCAACAGCGGTCATCGTCCCGAGCACGTGCGTACGGCGCCATAACAAAAAGACGCTGAAGTAGCCAACTTATCAGCCAGAAGTAACAGCGGACAGGCTAGGTCAGGAATTTTCCGTTAGCCCAATAATAAGATAGCGGTACCTTCACTTAGCGCCTGCTCAGATTCACTGCACTTTCGGACCATTCCATCGCAGCAAGCTTACTTCTCGAATAACCAAGTATACGATTTGAAGGCCCTAGGTGAGGGTGACACAACGCAAAAGACACCATAGCCCATCACGCATATAAAATCACGAACATAACCGGTCACGGTCATACATTACCATTAATCGCAGTAAGCCTTATCCTCCCCCTTTGTCCCACACCGCTTCCAGCCCCCTTGAAGCAGGAAGAGCTGCTTGTCGTGAAGATTAGCTATAATAAATACTTGTTTCTCTATCGCTATTTTAAGCGATTCAATTGTTATGATGCATTACGTGATTGGCGTTGTGGAAAGTTCTCAAAGCACCTTCGTCTCCATGGCATGCATGACCAGATGCAATGTGGTCTAAAATACACAGCATGGCTCGGTACCTGTGCATACCAGCAAACAATCGTTAAAAAGAGTCATTCTGGCTGCTAAGCAGAGGTTACCAGGTTGAATTCCAGGAACAAATCATCACCAACCAAGGCGCGCTGCTTTATCTTCGAAATTCGAATAAGCAAAAGGACACTGAAGCCAGCAGTGCGCGCGTGCATGCATACGCCTGAAATAAAAGGTCACCAAAACCCTTTCCGCCTCGATGATATATATATATATATATATATATATATATATATATATATATATAAAGGCAGCAGAAAAGGAATCTTTCATCTCGTCCTCTCTGAAACGCTTCCTGCGGGCAGAACGCAAGGGAGATGCGGAGAATTGGTTGTCACGGCAACCACCTTACGGTGACCATGGCAACGCAATCGTCCTGCGAGCATCACGCACGCGAGCTGCCTGGCGGCGCGTCCCCACACTTCAATTTGGGTCTCTGCTGGCTGCTCTGAATGTTTGCCGGCACACCGTCCGCATTTGTTTTCGGCCCGGCGGTCGTGGGGGAGGGAGCAGGCGCATTTTCATCCCAGTTCGCCGATCACAAACACGCCGGAGACGCTCGTACAGCGCAGGTGGCGGGCGCTCTCTTGACTCACGAACGCTCCTTGCACGGACAGTGGGCAATGAGAAATGCAAAGCGCACTCAGTTTGATGAGAATCTTCTGCAAGCGTGCCGCCGTGGTGAATGTCCCAATCGCTGCTGCGCATTGTCTGCCGGACAAGGAGTGTTCCCCGCTAGCATAGGACACTCGCTGCCAATCAATTTCTAACAACGGGTTTACGGCGACCAATGAAACATGCAAGCAGCTACGACCGCAGAGAACCTATAATCAGTCGGTTCGTAATAATGGACGCGTGTTCCAAGAACAAACAAACAAACAAACAAACAAACAAACAAACAAACAAACAAACAAACAAACAAACAAACAAACAAACAAACAAACAAACAAACAAACAAACAAAAAGAGATAACTAACTAACTAACTAACTAACTAAATAAATAAATAAATAAATAAATAAATAAATAAATAAATAAATAAATAAATAAATAAATAAATAAATAACACCAATCTTTCTGACTGAGCAAAAAGAAATCAGATCTGTTCCAATAACGTTCGCAACTAGAGTAGCATACCCTTACCGACGGGACAGCCAATACTACCGAACTCTACCCTGAGAACAACATTGCAAGCCAGTGTTCAGTCATGCATATATTGCGGATCATTTGCATGATCCGTAATTAGGGCATTTTTCCAGCAGACGCGAGAAAGTAGTAAGTGTGTCATAACTAGTGTTCAGCGCTTTCGTTTCAAATAGAAAAAAAGAAAATGAAAAAAAGTACGCCGATTTTTTTTCCCGTATTCAGTTTTAAACGAAAAAAGTTAGTGAAAGCAAATTTACCACAGAACTCAGAGGGCAGTCGGCACGCAGCTGCGCGAGCCCACTTGCGCTTTCATGCAAGGAGCCAGGTGATGCCAAAGTCACGCGTCAGCCTGCCGCCCAAACAATCTTCACTTTCGCAAGCGAAGCTTTAGCATTTAGCATTTGATCTGCCGTTTCACACAGATTCCAATATGTGCATTGGATCTGCATAATTTGTTTCCTTGTTTGCGTGAGTTTTGCCTGCCGCTGCGACGAAAACGAAAAGTGTTGAGGTATAGGGGGAGGTGCGCAGATGGGTCGGGAGAGCCCTTGACCGGGTTCTGGCTGTCTTCGCGCTGTGGCGCCGCTACGGCGGATGAACTGGGCAAGTTCACTAATGCGAACGCGGGTTCGTATTGACCCAGTAAATTTTTCTGTATTATTCGTTGGAGCTGCATAAACTGCAAAAAAGTATTTTTCTTTTTGTGTTCGAACATTAAATGCACTCACTTGCAATTCTGGCTTGGTCACATCGCCGTCGGCAAAATTAGTGAACCAGATATTCTCCCTCACACGCACACGCACGCACACGCACGCACGCACAGCACGCACAGCACACACACACACACACACACACACACACACACACACACACACACACACACACACACACACACACACACCACACACGCACGCACGCACGCACGCACGCACGCACGCACGCACGCACGCACGCACCACACACGCACCACACACACACACACACACACACACACACACACACACACACACACACACCACCACCACGCACGCACACACACACACACACACACACACACACACACACACACACACACACACACACCCGAACAAACAAAAATGGAAATACGATATTGTCAGGCAAGTAGTAACTTTGAATGGAGCGCGCGTCGTGGTGTTTCTTGTTAAAGAAAGATGTCGCTGCCATACCGCGATATGAAAGTGGAGAGAACTCTGCTCTCGTCGACGCGTTGCAACCGACGTGATGCGAATGAGAATGCGCGCGCCGGCAAACGAAATTGCACCTTCGTGCAATTTGGAATGCTTGCTACTTTAAACATGTTGCGTTACGTGAAATAACGACGACGATTGAGTGCAGAAGAAGCAGAACACGAATAAAGTTGCTTGTAAGCAAACTTCTAAAGAAGAAAGATAAAGTAGGAAACAGAAAATATAAAACTCGACAGCGGACGGAAAAGCAGTTTCATAAGGGACAGGACACAGCGCTAATCTCGCGGAGTTCATGCGCAGAAGCAGAATGTGCCATATTTACTGAGCTGCCGCGGTGGGTCCTTTCAATAACAACAGCGACAACAACACCAACAAGCTGGTATAAACTGAAAGACGAAAGATGATGGGCACGAAGACTCCGCTGTGACAGCACAGATTGATATTCAATGCACAGTAGAGCACACAAGTTTTGGAGTACAGGATTCGCTAAAAAGTGTATTTTCCTTTTTTTTAACAGCGGAGCTGTTTAAGCTCTTGGTTAGGCCGCGTAGTGCGAACAAAAACTGTGGGCCGATCCTGGAGGTAGTGCAGAAAGAGTCCAAGCGCAATGGCACATACCCCTGTGAACTAGCGAAGCTGTTTAAGCTCGAGGATGGTCCGTCGAGTGTACGCCGTAAAACCTCCGCCTGGCGATGACGTCACCATGCGTCGCCGAGCAACGCTTCGCCCCAGTTGCGCCGACCGCGCCGAGCCTTGCCACAGCTGGGTGAGCCGTGACGTCATCGCGCGCGCTGCATCGCTTCGCCGTAGCTTTGCCAAGCTATGACGTCACCGCACCATGCGGAGTGGTTACCGCGGCTGCGCAGAGGCGGAGCTAAACCGTGACGTCACTCCGCCGACCCACGGGATATATAGCTCCGCGTCGCCGCCGCTGCGACACCAAAGCCCCACCGTCTCCGCGCCGAGCGCATCGCCGCGAAGATGGGGCAGCCGAAGAAGAGCGTCACTCTCGAAGAAGAGGAAGCGCGGCGCGAAAGCCGCCGCGCCGCTACTCGACAGCGAATGAGACGACTTCGGTCTGATCCCGAGTTACGATCCCGCGAAACCGAGCAAAAGCGTTTGAGCGTCCACATACTTTAATGACCGAGTGTTCGTTGCTCCTTGGGCTGTCGATGATTCCGGGGTGATATTGCGCGAAACGTACAGTCAACCACAAAAGTTTGCGGACCACGCGAGCGCGTGCCAGACTGCCTATCCGCGCCACCTAGCGGTACGCCACCTAGCGGCGACAGGGGCGCTCTCCCGGATATGAGCCCTCTTGGTACTCGCCTGCCTGTTAATTTTTTATTCCCGTGCATGACATTGTTAGTTCGTTGTGTTGACGCAGAGCGCTGTCTGCGATAAGACCGCCACATATCTGGCTTGATAGCAGTATCGGAGCAATCACTGCAACCTTTGTCGACTGGTGTGCCAGTGGGTAGATAAGTTTCACGAAGCGCTGCGACGATTTTTTTACGCGACGTTTACTGGCGCACTTTGGTTGGCAGCATCTTGGTCCAATGAGTGTTGCTGCTTCTGCGTCTTGAGAGAAAGGGTAGGGAGGTGTTTCACTGTCATCAAAAATAAAGAAAAAGCGGATGCATAGAAAATTTTCTTTCACACATAGGCGCATCTTCGCATCAGTCGCTGAAAACGTAGTAGACTTGCTTCAGGCCACGTGGTGATTGCCTATTTGGAAAGATGCCGCTGCGTGTTCCACTTGACGAAAGAAGGCACATTGTGCGTTTATTTATAGAGGGAATACCTCAGCGCGAAATCTGCCGCCGAACCAACAGGAGCCGGACTGCCGTGAATAGGATTATTCAAGCTTTCCGCGACGATGACAGATTCACAGATATGGAGCGCAGTGGGCGTCCAAGGGCCACGACTGAGGAAGAGGACCGCCTGATTACGGCCGCCATCGTGGCTGATCCTTTTCAAAGTGCAGAGGATATCCGAGAAGCGCTCTCGCTCACGGTATCGTCTGAGACTGTAAGAAGAAGGCTGAGTGAGCTTGGCCTGCAGTCTTTCGTAGCAGCACAGAAGCCCTGCCTCTCAGACAGCCAGCTACAAGAACGACTCATGTTCGCTACAGCAATGAAAGATTGGACAACAGAGAAATGGGGCGATGTCATCTTTAGCGACGAGTCAACTTTTTCCACGCGCTGGGACCAACGGAAGCGGGTTTGGCGTCCACTAAACTGCAGGTGTGTTTACAGTGTATTGGCAGTTAATTCACGAAGCTAATTCTGCATCACAACATGTTTCACGTAAAATGAGCTTTTGGACATTACGAGATTTTTCTGTAGTGGTATTATGTTGAAAACATTAACGATTGTTTCATAGTACTACTTACTCTGAAGCTAATTAAAAGCTGCCAGTGGGTCTTTCAGTACTATCTAATGATGTTTGCACGTTTTCTATTGCAACTCTATAACAGCATTATAAAGTTCATACGCAAGAGGAATCACAACATTTTTAGACGCGCCGCTGGAACCCAATTGTATGCTATTTCTTGCAGATATCTGCCTAATTACACACAGAGTGTTCTATCCAGTGGACGGTGTTCCGTGAGCGTGTGGGGAGCAATCAGCAAAGATGGCCTTGGTCCCCTTGTGCGTCTGGAAGGGCCCTTCACTGCGTCACGGTACTGCGACGTCATCACTAGACACCTCGTTCCGTATGCGCAGGACGGTCCCTTCAGCGACGGCTGCTATTTTTTTCAACACGACCGCAGCCCGATCCATAAAGCACGTATCGTCCAGTCATTGCTAGAAGAACATGCTGTTTGCCAGCTTGAGTGGCCTCCATGTGGCGCCGACTTGAATCCCATAGAAAATGTCTGGGGCATGTTGAAGAAACGGCTGTCCACACGAGCCAACCGCGGCCGCACGGCCGATACGCTGTGGCAAGCGATCGCACAAGAATGGGAAAGCCTGCGCGGTCGACCGGAGATTACTGAATCTTTGTACGAGTCGATGCCCACACGCATCAATAAGGTGCTAGAAAACGGCGGACATTTCACTTCCTACTAGATCATTGAGAGACCTATGTTTCATGACACTTCTGTAAATGTCTTGTGAATAAATTCATCCCCTTCAGACACGAATTATGATGCACTGTCTGCAAATGCGTCAAATGCGCATGGCATCATTTCAAGACGCTCACTATTACATTCCAAGAAAGAAGACGAAGCAATGTGCTGTTTTGTGCGAGTTTCAGTAAAAAAATTAATTAGCGTATAACTCATTATCTAATTATTCTGAAATCCGTCAGCTTCAATGCTTGCATAAAAAGAATCAACTATTAGGCCCGAAACGCATCCACACTTGCTTTTTCGGTTGTATTCGTGTCGACCGGAGAAAAAAAATACTCTTGACGTTGGTCTTGGAACGCGGCACGTCGAACGATTGTCTAACATGGTAGTGTCTCCAGCAAAGTGATCATCTGCAGCAATACGCAGGACAATGAAGTTAACTGACCGCTAGTTGTCTCATCAGGAAGCGGACACGAATGTGCACACTGAGTTTTAGGTCATTTGAAGAAACACGTGGCGTGGGACGCGCCTCCGAAGTTCGAGTCCCCAAACGAGGACGCCGTGTCGCAAAGGGTTATAAAAAGAGTCATCGCACCCGATTATTTCTTATTTTTCTAAATGTAACCACTATAGCAGCGCGGTGGTTCGGGCTTTGCGCAGCAAAACCTGGGCGCAGGCGATCAAATCCCGGCCGCTACTGTCACTTAGCGATGGGGGAGGAACGGAAAAATTCTGCCTACTGACTAAGCATCTGTGTCCCATGGCTGCCTCACCGCTCACTCACGCACTCACGAAAAAAAAAAAAAAAAAAAAAAAACAGCGTGGCTACGCGAAAATAGAACTGATCACAGCCGAAGAATACGCTGTCTGATTACTTGTACTGATATTCTGCTCTCAAAATATAAGCAAGTAGCCCTGGCTAACAAAGAGCGCGTCACGTTGAAAGAGATAGGTAGAAAATATTTGCGCACAGTGCGAAAATAGACAGGCCATAGATTTAAGGAGGGATGCGTCTTCAACGTAGCGCTGCTGTCGATCGCTGGTGACGTAGCGGAAGTGTCGCGAAGAGGCTCTGGGCCACGCGCTCGCGTGATCCGCAAACTTTTGTGGTTGACTGTACGTGGCCGAGTCTCGAAGCATAACCTCGCAAAAACTTGGCCGAACCGAGATAAAGCTAGATGGGGTCGCCAGCTTCGCTGTTTGCCCAGTCTTAGCACCACTAGTGTGAAGCTGCCCCTATTTGTTTTCTTTCAATGTTTTTTTTCTTTCTTTTTTTTTTTACAGGTGAGGGCCACTTGAATTTCATCAAACCGCGGAAAGGTGTGAGGGAAAACGTCGTCGAAAATCGAGTGCTTCGCGGATTTCTGCAAGGCTTGCATTTTTGGAACGATTGGGCATTATGCTTGAACTAAAAAGACAATTTCGGACAATACTAACACCAAGTTAGAAATGATCAAATTATAGAATGGCCAGATGCGGGAGCTCGATTCGCTACGCAAGAACAAAAGAGGCAGTTGTGCAACACGCGGTTACCGGTTCTTGTTTCGAACTGCAAATGCGAAAACGCAATTTCAATGTATCATTAGAGGTTTAATGAAGCAACATTAATAAAGTGACATCTCTAACAAGACACCGAAATTGCGTTTGTTATCATAAATGTGATAACGCAATTTTGATGCTTCATTAGACGTTTAAAACAGTACCATTAATAAAGTAACATTTATAACAAGACACCGAAATTGCGTTTGTTATCATAAATGCGAGAAAGCAATTTCAATGTCTCATTAGAGGTAAAAAGTAACATTAATAATGTAACATCCCTAACAAGGCATCAAAATTGCGTTTGTTATTATAAACGCGACAACGCAACTTCGATGTCTGATTACAGGTTTAATGAAGTAACATTAATAAAATAGTATTCTAACCATACATCAAAATTGCGTTTATTATAGCATTTATCGAGCATATACCAAGAATTTAGTTGGAAACAAGAACCGTTATCAAACGTTTAAATAAGTAACATTATTAAACTAACATCTCTAACAAGACATCTAAATTGCATTTGTTATCATAAATGCGACAAGTCAATTTGAATATTTCAAAGGTTTCAAGAAGTAACATTAATAAAGTAACATCTCTAACAAGGCATAAAAATGGCGTTTGTTATCATAAATGCAATAACGTAATTACGACGTCTCATTAGGTAGAGGTTCAAAGAAGCAACCTTAATAAAATAACTTCTCTAACCATACGTCAAAATTGCGTTAATTATAGCAATTATGCACCACCGAGAATTCAGTTGGAAACAAGAACCGTAAATCCTGTGTTGCACGTACAGCTCTGCCACTTTTAGGTTTCGCGCAGCAAATCCAGCTACTGCATTTTAACACCGTGTGCGTCACCCTGGTTCGTATTTCCCGCCAAGATACCAATGGTATGTGAAGCCCAACTGTGAACCGAAATATTGGAATGATCGAGATCAACTTGAAATATTCTTTGCTTTGTTAGAACGAAACTATATTTTATTAAAAGTTCTGTACTGAGAGTTATTACCCTTCGTTATAACACCCGCTTATCGCCGCATTTATTTATGAGCCAGCTCAGTGTGTTCTTAACGTCTAAACACAGGACAAACCGCGGTTATTTTTGTTACAAATTTCGGTCTTTTCTTTTTCTCCTCGGACCAATTGTGCAACATGCAGAAAAAAAAAAGTAAAATATTCGCAGATAGTACGTTTTGGGGACAGTTCTACAATGGTCATCACGAGTCCAAAAACTTTTTTTTGTGCAAAATATTCTGGGAATGCGTTTATTTAAACCTAGTAAAAACCCATAATTTCTTTAAGGAAAAGGAATATAAATCGGAGAGGATCGAGTTTCCGGCTGGTGGCGTTTGGCGTGGAGCGGTCCACGAGACTCCGGCTGGAACGGCACAGAGAGGTCAAGTTCAGAACGATTTTTATTTTACACCGCGGTTAAAAAATAAATAAATAAATAAATTAGGCGGTCATTGCAGTGGCCTTAAAAAAACATGCAATATAGATGGGATAATCGTGGGTATTTTCGCGTGTGATCTATTACACCACCACCACCGCGTTGCACTGGTCGCATAACTACCTTGTCACTATCGTTCTCGTCACATAATTACCGTCAATAATTACCGGAGCAAGTACATTGAAAACGCTGAAATTATGAGCAGCGTTCATCAATCCGTGCGCTGCGTCGAGAGCATGAAGCACGGAGTATAAGACAGACAGACGAGCGCCGACTAGGGCAGAACAGGCACCTGGAAATACAATTTTCTTTCGTGTCTAAAGGGCCACGCTGATGTCACACACTCGTGCCTTCCAAGGTATACGCAGCGTGGTAACGATAATTCCATAGCAGCCTACACACGTCCTCAAATGGCGGCTGGTGGGACACCTAAGTGCACTGTACATTTCGCGGGGCCAACTGCTCAACGGAAATGACGCAATTCCTGGAAGGGCGTAATGCTATACACGTGACTTTTTGGCTATAAAAGTAAGCGTTTTCGGTCCGAAGTTCGTTAGGCACGCCATTTCATATACGTTGAAAACTGCCGCATGACAGAATGCTGAGTTATGAGACATGCCCAAGGCTGGAAAAATTCAAATACGCGTTTTACAGATGGTGAGTGCACCGCTATGAAAGCATTGTAAACATTGAAATTGAGTATTGCACGGTGACAGAGAGAAAAGTAAGTTAGGAAAAAAAAAGAAGAAAAAGAAAAAATAAATAAAAAAAAGTTGCAGTGGCTTAGCTCGGCTATGCCAGGATATACGTAGCGTTAGCAAAGGTTCAGCTGATTATTCTTAGCTTTCCTGGTTGTCTCCTACGCTCAACCGCTAATTGCCAGGCAACTACTTCGGGATCCGATGAGTCAAGCTTCTCCGTTCTTCTGCGCTGTTGAGCAGCATTTGCGCTCTCCTTCTCCATGGCTATACCACACTGGCAAACGCCAGTCAGAAGCGCAGCGGCTCCAGCGCAGTGTCAGACGGCGACTGCACAGCGAGCGCGCGCCGGCGCCAGTGCGTCTACCACGGCTACGACGTCACTCCTCTGGAATGCGCAGACCGGCGGCGGTGAGTCGCGCGCGGCGGCGGCGGAGTGCGCGAGAGGTGCCGGCTCCGGTGCGCAAGCCGTGTGACATCACTGATCCTTGCGCATGCGCAGCACGGTTCTTGATGTGCCGCGCGAAACGGGCTTGGCTAGGCCAGTGTAGCTAACGCTACAAAATAAAAGCTTCTGGTTATAATTACATGACACCGTACGCAGGTGAACAAGACATTTAAGCCGCACCACGTCTCATAGGGTTCCAAACACAGACATCAATGGCTGGGGAGGCACGACATAATAGTACGTATACAAAATTCACAATGGTGCGCACAGTTGCAAGAACATTACACAAGAAGCAACATATTAGACCAACGAGAACAAAAGTGACTGACGAAAGACAGATGAGAATGATCACCACAACATCGCGTCACACTGGGCTACTAATTGAATACATAACCTGTCGGTATTTATAGCCCGCAATTCTAACGGCAGTCATTTTGACCGGTGAGCCTTCGTGTGTTACGCATGAATACACAGCGTTGGGTTCAACAGGATGTCGAATTATGTACCACATGTGTCCACCGAACTAACGCACACCTCTTCGTTCTGTGTTAAGAAAGAAACACCCGTTTATTAAAATAATTTACAAAAACCACGTTCTCATATTCAGTAGCTTAGCACGCATCCCACCTGCAGCTTTATTTCATGGTACTGAACACATAGCTACATCATATAATAGAGAAATGAGACCATTCAAACATAAAATTTCTGATTAAATTTTATGAAGATACTAACATACATACATTGCTTAATTTTTGTGGCTTTACCTCAGAAACTTCCGGCGACATCAAATTGTCCAATAAGTTAATACCATCTCAGCATATTTCAGCAAACATCACCACATAACAGAAAACGAACTGCAGAAAGCTGACAGTTTCATATCTATTATTGTTTGTGGATAGAAGAAAACAGTCGTAATTTCATTTTTTATTGTTCTAATGTTATCGTGTGTATTTTTACAAATATTTTCAAGATTGACGTAATGGATGTACAATTTTTATGAACTGGTGTTCTGTCATGCAATTGTACGCTGCAATTGTACGTAAAATCTTGATGTCACTTCCAATTGGTTCTAGGTCGCATTTTGCATGGCCTTGCCATCGCGGCCTGTGTGAATGGACCTTGTGCATTCACTCTGCTTCGTCTCTCTTCATCATCCTCTCACATTTTCGTAGCTTCGCAAGCGACTTCCTTGCTCTCGTATCTCTCCCAAACAGTTGGAAATTCGGCGCAGCCCCGCCTATCAGTATTGATAAGGGGTGTTATCTATAGATGTACTATATATTCCGGACATCGTCAAATTCCGCCATATTGTCGAATTCTGTAATGGCGGCTTTTTGAGCCAATCAGAGTGGCCGTAGCCGACCTCTGGGCCAATCAGAGCTGACAAAGTGGCGAATTCGACAATATGGTCGAATTCGAAAATGCGAAAATGTACAAAATAGCACCTCGGAATAGCACTCAAGAAAGCGCCCGCGTAGCGGCGTTGACGAAGCGATATCGTGGCGAGACGCGTAAACGCCAACTTCTCGCGCGTCGTCTGCTATGACAAAAAAAAAAAAAAAAAAAAAAAGGAAAGACGGAATGCCGCAGGAATCTCATTCTGTGGCCTGGAACGGAACGTGGTGTATAAATTTTGACAGTGTCTACAAATAATACGAGCCATAATAAAAGAGTAAGACATTCACGCGTCAGTCCTCTTTCTTTGTCGGCAAGATAGACGTGCGATGTGCTTCGTGGTCGTGTGGCAAGCCTGGCTTTAACCAATCCGCAGCCACCGTGGCGCGGCGTTGTCATTTTCCGCTGTTCCACAAGTGTGCACGAATGCATATTGCCAAGCCCCACGCGAAGGAACGACAGTATACAGTGACTTGCGTTTTTATTTAAAAAATTCGCGCTGAAGCTGCTTTGGCATTGCTGAAGTTCTCAACAAGATTGCATTTTTTGTTCGGCATCGTTAAGTAATCCATTTGACGTCGTTGTTTGCCTGTTTTCTTTGGGATTTACTTTTTTCTGTACCAACCAGATAAGCAAGCACACGTGTGTCATGACACGTGTTTTATCAGCCTTTTCTCTCAGCACGAACAGCGCTTCCGCGAATCCCGTTGAGCTAAGCGCATGCTGGCCTAACGAGGAGCGCAAACTCAGCGACAGGTGATGTACGCATTCGAGGCAACGGGAAATATTCACGTGGTTGAAGTGGTCTATTACTTCGCGCCCTAATTTTCTAACAATTGGATAGTAAATGCTGGGATTGGTATCAACTGTCCAAGGTGATCGGACTTTCTTGGTTGCTCTGAGCACGAAGTAAAATGATTTAAATTCTGAGGTTTTGCTTGCCAAACCAAGACATGATTATGAGGCACGCCGTCGTGGGGGGATTCCGGATTAATTTTGATCAACTGGGGTTCTTTAACGTGCACCGAATGCACGGTACACGGGCGTTCTTGCATTTCGCCCCCATCGAAACGCGGCCGCCGCGGCTGTGGGAGGCAAGTGCTGCCGCCGGTACCTACCGGTAAAATAGGTACAAGCGCGCTCCCGGCCTGGTGCTCGGCCATTATGGGACCTCAACGCTTGGAAAGGGGTGTTTGACCTCAACCCGAAGGCGCCCCCACCTCAATAGGTGCTTGGGGCGCCACATGGGAAATGACCGCCATGGGAGCGGACCAGACATCACTTTTTTTCCGTGCTCACGTTGGTTTCGACGGGAATTCAGGGCGCAGGCTCCTTTCCCAAACGTATCGCCCCTGAGGGAAGCCGAACGCCAGGCCGGGGCATACTTGTACCCATTTGAATCAGTGGGTGCCCGGCGGCGGTGGGAATCGAACCCACAGCCTCCCGCAGCCCAGGCGGGCGTTCTACCACTAGGCCTACTTCGTTGGCGCAAGCTCTCACGAACAAGGATCATAGAACGATTCGGGCCAACAAATGTGATATTGCTGTAAATCTGATTGAGAACAAAGCGGCGGTAAGTGCAACACCATCAATAATGTTAGAATAAAAACGCAGGTAACTGCATATGCGGTCGCTAGGCCAGAATTCTCAGACTGCGAATGCTGTTTACCCCGCGCGAATAAACCAAGGCGAACGAATCAGTGTGGCGCGACTGTCTGGCTAACAGACGACACGAGCTGTGGATATACGGCGGGCAGGAAGCGCGGTCAAGGAAACAAACGGCGTGCGCATGTGTGGTGGACAAGTCAGAGTTACGCCCTCTATAGGAGAAGTGCAGTTCTGCGTTATGCACCAACGATTATCAGCAGAGTCGGCACACCTGTCTGTCAAACTTTGTGACAAAAAGTAAAAAAAAAAAAAAATATAGACAACACAGGCGCCGGTCAACTCGGCTGATAAGTTTAAGGCACACCAATTAATATCCTGCCTATTTTATCTTCCTGCACCGGTTCCTAAGTGCATGGCACTGCAATTTAGCACTCGCTACAGAGTCACTTATGACTAGCACTCGCACGTATAGCAACAGTCACGCAGCGGGGCGCCAGTTTCCGCTCACAGCGCCGACAATATAAAAAATATCGCGACCGCGTTTCGCGATGTCGGCATAATATTAACTGGTCAACGGTTACGTTCGTTCTAGCGCACACGACATTTTTTCTTCATGCCCTGTCCGTACGGCGGCGCACATATTTAGCGCTAACATCTAGCGGAGAAATGAACGGGACAGCGCACGTTACGAAGGCTCAAAGAAGAGGAAGTGAGCGGTGGAAGAGAGAACTGCAGAAAGTCGGGCGCGTGTCGTCCAGAGTAACATCAATTGGACGCGCCGAATGCATTGTGAGATAGACGAGTCGCTCCTCCTGTGTCTTCCTCCGTGGTCGGCAGGCACGCTGCAACCATTACTATAGCAGCGGCACCACCATCGTCATGTCATGCAGTTAGCGCATCGATAGCCCAGAGTTTCACGTTCGGTCCAACGAGACCATCTACACGGTGTTTCGGGAAATGAGTCCGGTTTCGTTACGCCATCGGGCTAAAAAAGATGCACCACATCCACCCAGTATGGTTCTGAGTGGCGCTGGCTAACACTCCTAGGGCTAGATCTAGTGAACATAAATACCCAGGTTAGTGGACGAATTGATTGCCGTCGCTGTAGCACAATTAGTAGTGCAACGCACGCGTAATGCGGAGGTTTCGGTTTCGGCTCCCGCTGGCGACAAGTTATCTTTTCGTCCACTTTCATTTCCCTTTTCTTAATTACGTTCTACATTACACCTTTCAACCATACTTAACTTCCCCGATGCTTTCCTTGGCTTCATTGTCTGTTGGCTTTTGTGGTCATGATTAACAAAATCGAGCCCCTCGGTTCCCCCTTCTTCTCTCATTAAATATACAGGGAAGATGTAATAATTTAACGATTTCCACTGGATTATATTTACGAGAGACACACATTTTAAGATGACTCGAGGCAGTATTTAGACAAGCGACAGATTCGAACGAAAAAAAGAAAACACTAAAAAATATAGGGTTTTACGTGCCAAAACCACCATCTGATTATGAGGCACGCCGTAGTGGGGGACTCCGGATTAATTTGGACCACCTGGGGTTCTTTCATGGGCACATAAATCTAAGTACACGGGTGTTTTCTGCATTTCGCCCCCATCGAAATGCGGCTGCCGTGGCCGGAATTCGATCCCGCGACCTCGTGCTCAGCAGCCAAACACCACAACCACTGAGCAACCACGGCGGGTAAAAAAAAAAGAAACAACAACAACAACAACAACAACAACAACAACAACAACAACAACAACAACAACAACAACAACAACAACAACAACAACAACAACAACAACAACAACAACAACAACAACAACAACAACAACAACAACAACAACAACAACAACAACAACAACAACAACAACAACAACAACAACAACAACAAAATTATGGGGCAGTGCTGGGCAGTATCGCAGATACAGGCATTTTAGATACTATTTATAAATACTCTTTGGGTATCTTGTACCTGCATCATGATAAGTCTGGCAAGGCGTGTATCAGTATCTGTATTTCCGATATATGAAAGAATGTATCGTGTAACACGATATCTTAAGATCCAAGATAGTGCTATCGCATCATATGAACCATATGGAAATTATAAGGAAACATGTTAAAGATGTTAGGAAGGGGATTCGAGAAACATTATACCACCAAATACTCCGTTTTTCTCATGAGCGTCCACACGAGCCGTTTTAAGATATATTTTCAACGGGCACTGAATTTTCTATTGTCTGACCTTAATAGGTAAGTTGACAATACTTCATGCTTAAATGTCATAGCTATTAGTAGTGCCGCCTGTATCGTGTGCCTACGTATTCACTGTGACTGTGTGATACGGAACCACTTTTATATATATATATATATAGATAGATATATAGCTCACCCTTAAATTTCTTACTGCTGCAAATCACCAGGTAATCGAAGCTATAAGTGGCAGTAGTGTGAATAGCGGCAGTATCCTGCGACGCTTTGTGCCACTACAATACGTATGAAACGTTTTTCGGCTGCACAAGTTTTCTCGCAGAAGAAAAATTGTAAAAGGATTGCACGTTAATGAATATGTCGCTAACGAACACTTTACGCCACCAGATAAGTAGAGTATGAAGGTCATTGCAGCTCTATGTGCTCTGTGTATACATGATGCTTCACAAAAAATGTCGCGTTGTTGCTGCTGCACACCTGTCAGGTGATCCGTTATTGCGTGAACGGTAATACGTCTACGGACAAGGTAAAACTCCACAGCGGTATTTGCGCCATCGTGCAGAGGCTTCTTATTGACATTCTTGTAATTGGATGGCGACCCGCTAGCTGGTCGGCAGGCGGAGGAGCGACTTCCATCAATTACAAAAGCGACAAGCAAAAACCCCTGACAGCGCAGCGTATAAAGAGCTTTCGTGTTAAGCAGCTAAAGCAAGCCCAATAATTTATTTCGGAATGAAAATATTAAGCTTTGAGTAAGAAAGACAAAAAAATTTTGAGCTACTAACAGACATTTACTTCAAATAAACAAGGTTGGTCAGAGTTAAGAAATTTCCAAACAAGCATTTTTGTGCATACGCGTTTGCAGCTACATTATATAGATATATAATAAGAAATTTGCGAATGTATCGAAGTATTTTAAGATACAAATGGAAAGTATCGTATCGAATACAATAATTGCGGTAGTATCCTTGTATCGGTACCTCAAATACTTGTTGCCCGAGTATCTAGTATCGTATATCATGATACAATTGCAAAGTATCTTCGCCCAGCCCTGTTCTGGGGTTGTATGCATGAGCCCAAACCACGATAAAATTATGAGGCACACCGTAGTGGGGGACTCCGAATTAATTTTGACCACCTGGGGTTGCATGCACAGTACACCGATGCGCGCTATACGGCCGGTCGTTCTTGCATTTCACCTGTAATTAAGCGATCTCCTCGGAATGGCTTTTACCACTAAGGCATACATTTTGAAATGACTCTTGACAGTAATTAGTCTAGTAATTACGCAAATTATACAATTTTCTAGCCTAGAGATTCAGGCGATTGATCCAAATGAAAGACTCGAAGCCCGTCATCTGAGGAGTTATAAACAGGTTCGAGAGAAGCAAATAGCTGATGCTGCTAATTTCTGCAGTGCAATAAATACCGGCCAATATCACCGAGAAACCGCAATTGAACTGCCAAAGAGTGCAACTATCATGCGTTTAGCAGATGTCCGTGAGTGACGTAATGGTTTACGCCTCGCCGTCGGGCGAACACGAAGGCGAGAGTCCTTACCAAGCTGAAATATCGCTCGTTTCGCTCCATATGATCGCTCACAGCACGTTTGAGGACGGATATCACGAAACTGGTGCTATTCATAGGATGTTTCCTAAGCAGGCATGATTTTACTACTACTAGGGTTCAATTAGGCCATTGCAACACGTTCCCAAAGTTATTAACTAAAAGTTAATTAGTGAATCTTACTAATTAGCCGCCTGAAAGTTGCGATATATCGTGTAAGTAACCGCCGCTTCTTCAGCTAATCCACATGAACGGGCCGAATTTCGCTATGTGCTTCTTCCCATGATATTTGAAAAAAATCTGTTCGAACATTAAAAAAAATGAAAAAGAAAGACACCCTGTGTATGTACACCAAAAGCAAAGGAAGATGATAAGCAAGCAACGAGTCAAGAGAAGTAACCAGGGACACTTCTTCCGGTTGACGTGTCGGTAATAGTGACAAGGAGAAATTCAAGTGTCTTGGAAACAATAATATACACACGAAAGGAAACGAGATGTCCAAGCAGCGGAACAAACTAGCGAATTAGAAGGCGGAGTTTGTAGCCATTTGGCAAAAAGTGAGTTTTGCAGTTGATTATGACGACATGGTGGCGTGGAGCAGAGGTATAACACCAGGCTTCTAGTCTGAAGGTCGTAAGTTCGAATCCTCATCCAGTTCACTACATTTTTCAGGCTTGGAGCGGCACCCGACACCAGAAAGAAAAAAAATGCCGAGAACCAGTGTGGGCTATACCAGTCAAGGTGCAACCAAATTGGGAAGGCCCACTAAGCTTCAGCAATGACACTTCCTCACCAGAACAGGAATCGGCCTCCCTGGTGCAGTATTCGGCTACTACCTCCCTCATGACTGTTGCCATTAACCAGTGGCCCTTAGTCCCCAGCGGCTGCGGAGCACCTGACCAAGGCGGTGGTCAGACCTGCGACGTGGCAGAGGGTGCTAAGAATATCTGGATTCGGACAGGCCGCGACTGGAAACTGAGCCTGGCAACGTTTAACACGCGAACTCGCTCGAGTGAGGGTAGCTTAGCAGGGCTCTTTGAGGAATGATCAGGCATTGCCTGGGATATTATTGACCTTTGCGAAATGAGAAGAACTGGCTGAGGCTTACACAGCACTAACGGCCACGTCCTCTGGCACAGAGGTCTTCCAGATAAGAGAGAATACGGGGTAAGATTTTTGATTCATAAGGACATAGCGGAAACATTATACAGCATTAATGAGAGGTTAGCAGTCACCGTATATATAATAAAGCTGAATAGGAGATATAGATTAAAAGAAGTACAAGCTTACGCTCCAACCACCAGTCATGATGATGAAGAAATCGAATAGTTTTATGAAGATGTTGAATTACCAAAGAGAAAGATGCAAACTCAGTATACTGTAATCATGGGTGACTTGAATGCAAAAGTGGGGAAAAAGCAGGCTAGGGAATAAGCAATTGGAAGCTACGGCATCGATTCTAGAAATAGTAGAAGGGACATGTTTCTAGAATTCACGGAAAGGAATAGACTCCGAATAATGAATACCTTCTTCAGGAAGCGCAGTAACAGAAAGAGGCCCTAGAAAAGCCCTAATGGAGAAACAAGAAATAAAATAGATTCCATACTCTCTGCCGATCCCAGCATAGTGCAGGATGTAGAAGTGTTAGGCAGGGTAAAGGGCAGTGATCATAGATTAGTCAGGTCTAGGATTGTTCTCCATTTGAAGAGATGAAGAGATGAAACCGTAACTAGGCTGATTTCAGAAGCAGCAATTGAAGTGGAAGGTAAGGCACCAAGGCAACCAGTAGGTAAGCTATACCATGTAACAACGGCCCTAATGAATAAACGACAAAACATGAAAGTGTCTCACTCAAGAGATCAGATATAGTTCGCTGAACTGTGAAAGCTGATACACAAGAAGAAAGTAAGCTTTATTTGAAATTCTAACGTCGGAAAGATTAAGGAAGCAGTAAAAAAGGGCCGCAGCATAAAATTAGTCAGAAGAAAACTTGGTATAGGACCGGGCGAGATGTATGCAGTAAAATATAAGCAGGGTAATGTCATCAGCGATTTCGATGATATAGTAAAAATAGCAGAATAATTCTATACTGACCTGCACAGTACCCAGAGCAGCCATGCTACCTTCATTCGAAGTAGTGATGAACAGGATACAGAGGCTCCTTCTATAATTAGTGAAGTTAGAATGGCCTTGCAAGGTATGTCCCGGGGAAAAGCGATAGGAAAAGATGGAATAATAGTCGATTTATTCAAAGATGGAGGAGATATTATGCTTGAGAAGCTTGCGGCCTAACGACTTCAAGTGTACTAGAGAGCTGGAAGAATGTCAGCGTGATACTAATCCAGAAGTAGGGAGACGTTAAAAATTGAAGAATTATAGGCCCGTTAGCTTGCTTTCAGTATAACATATTCACCTAGAATCAGGGCAAAACTTTACTTCAATCAACCAAGAGAACAGGCTGGCTTCAGAAGGAAATATTCTATAATGGATCACGTCCGTGTCATCAATCAGGTAATTGAGAAATCTGCGAAGTACAATCAACCTCTCTATATCCATGGCTTTCATAGATTATGAAAAGGTACAATTGATTCAGTAGAGATACCAGCAGTCATGCAGGCATTGCTTAATCAAGGAGTACAGAAGGCATAATGAATATTTTGAGAAATATCTACAAAGATTCCATAGCTACCTTGTTTCTCCACAAAGAAAGTTGAAAATTGCCTATCAAGACAGGCGTCAGACAAGGAGACAATCTCTCCAATGCTATTCACTGCATGCTTAGAAAACTTAGTAGTTTAACAGCGAAGCTGTAATTTGTGGTTCGTATCAAGAAAATATCACGAAATAAACTTTCTTCTCGAGGCGGGATTCGAACCCGCGTACCCCCGGTCCCAAGGCGAGCGTCGTAACCACTAGGCTATACAGCCACGCTTGCAGCGCATGCATTTATGCGAACCACATGATCGCGTTCGTACGTCGTCGTTTTCGTCCACAGCTGACGCGTTCGCACGCTCGTGCTCTGCGAGGTGAAGAGGTTTTGCGCGCTATGAGAGAGGGAGAGAGAGAGAGAGAGAGAGAGAGAGAGAGACGCATTCACGGAGCGGGTCAGCTGGAACGCGTTGTCGGCATTGCAACGCGGTGTCGGTGTTGCAAGCTGCGCTATGCAACGTGCAGTGACGGCCGTAAGTCCGAGATGCGCGAAAAGAAATTATCATCATCATGAGTAATAAGATTAAGCGTTCGCGCGCACTTCCGGAAAATGCTGGGCTACGATCGCCCAGCTTCGCTGATTCAAGCGTTGCGCGATCGAGTGCAAGGTTAAGCGTTTTTTTTTTTTTTTTTTTTTTTTTGCAAGCTATTATACTGAGAAAGAAGGCTTAGGAGTGAGGATCAACGGCGAATATTTCAACAACCTTCGCTTCGCAGATGACATTGTCTTGTTCAGCAACACTGGGGATGAACTGCAACAAATGATTCAGGACATTAACCGAGAAACTGTAAGAGCAGGGTTGAAGATTAATGTGCAGAAGACAAAGGTAACGTTCGATAGCCTGGCACGGGAAAAGAATTCATGATCGCCAGTCAACCTCTAGAATCTGTGCAGGAGTATGTTTATATAGGTCATTTACTCAGAGGGGACCCTGATCAAAAGAAGGAGATTGCATTCTACCGGTGCTAACCTATGGGGTAGAAACTTGGACGTTAACAAAGAAACTCGTAAACAAGTTAGGGATCGCGCAAAGAGCGATGGAACGAGAAATGTTAGGCGTATTGTTAAGAGACAGGAAGAGAGCGGTGTGAATCAAAGAGCCAACGGAGATAGCCGATGTTCTAGTTGACAGAAAGATAAAACAAAAAACAGAGCTGGGCAAGCCGTCCTTCTTTCTTTCTTTCGATATTTCTTTCTTTCTTTCTTTGGCACTCTAGCTGACATTACGATAAAGAAACAGAGCTGGGCAGACCATGCGTAGGGCAGATAACCAGTGGACCATTAGAGTTACGGAATTGGTGCCAAGGGAAGGAAACCGCAGTCGAGGACGGCAGAAATTAGGTGGGGTGACGAAATTAGGAAATTTGCAGGAGTAAGTGGGAATCAGCTAGCGCAAGACAGGGGTAATTGGAGTTCGCTGGGAGAGGACTTCGTCCTCCACTGGACATAAAAACAAGATGATGATGATGATGACGACGACGACGTAAAATCGTACAACAGATGGACTTCATATACGCAATATGGCGGCGTTTGTTGTTCGAAACGTGAAAGTGCGCATGAGACGCCTGAAGCAAAGGAGCTACGAAAGATCCCGCAGGCGCCTAAACCCGTCGGCATGCCTTTGGCAGACATTTGTGTACGACTGACTGACTAGAAAAACATAGCAATGAGAGTGGTCTTCAATGTTGGCCATAGTCTTGCAGCTATATATGGGCATAAACGAGGCACAGATAACAACTAACAGCAGAGGGCCAATCCTGTGAATGTCTGCGGAGACAGTTTAGGTGGACAGTAGAGCGCCTATACAGAAGTACTTTCTTAGAAAGCATTTTAGCTATCTATGGTTTACTTTTCTACAAGACAATATGTCAAAAAAAAATAACCCAGGCAATCAGCCAAGTTAACGGTCTTAATGTACTTCTTTCTGGGGTTTTACGTGCCAAAACCAGTGCTGATTATGAGGCACGCCGTAGTGGAGGGATCCGGATTAATTTTGACTACCTGGGGTTCTTTAACGTGCACTACAACGCAAGCACACGAGTATTTTTGCATTTCGCCTCCATCGAAATGCGGCCGCCGCGGCCGGGATTCGATCCCGCGATCTCGTGGGATCGAATGTAAAAAAAGAAAAAAAAAGAGAAAGAAAAGGAAACACACACAACTAGAAACACATCGGCGAAAACAACAACGCTTTATGCCAAGAAATTGAGCCACGCGGAAACGATGGCCCCAACTCATAACAGTCACGCACGCAAGCGCTGCCTTCGCACTCCATCCGCCTGACTGATTCGTGAGAGGCGGCGCCGCCATTTACCCAGGGCGTTATCAAGCGCAATCGGTCCATCGCGTGGTGGCGGTATTAAACTTCCGGGTGACTTAATTTGCATCCTTCATCTCGTTTTCGTGCATTTGGATTCTCATCACCGCAGCCCAGGCGGCGGAGTGATTGCATGCCGCAGAAAGGGCTAGAACAGAGAAAATACACCGAAACGTTTATGGGAAGCAGTGAAAAAAAAAAAAAAAAAGGCCAGCCTGTTTTGCACGTTTGCGCCGAACCTCGAGTTTGATAGATGGCGCTTGCATTCCGTATGCCACCACATTTCGTGCTCCACAGTTCCGTTGTCGAGTATAGCGTGGCTGCACGGCAGGACTGTTTGTCTGGCGCTCCGTGACGAGAGGCACCAAGTTGAAAACGCCATTTGCAGCAGCAGAAGCACTGGCCACGGTGAAAGTCACGCAGCATAAACGCAGAATGACAGCCAAGTCACGAAGGGAAAAGAGCGATCCGGTAAATGTCTAAGCTGGCGTTCTTGATGCCCTCCACTGACATCAAGAACCACTGCTCGCTGTCGGTCAGAGTGGAAGAACAGAACAAGGCAGTCATCGAGGATGCTGTTTTGTTCGGAGCACAGTTCAAGATCGCCTGGCCCTAAAAAAAAAAGAAAGAGATAAGATTGCCGGAAAATAAGATGCTTTTTCAACCCGAGGACCTGAACGTGAATACTGCTCAGCCGGTTTCCTTGCTTATGTCCTACAGTTCGCTATAATTTATTTGAAGAACTGCACTTCGTATGATATTGCAAATAAAGACACCGGTACTATATCAGTGCTGAATAACTATGTTTGGTGCCCACCCATTCTATTCTTCTTTTCTCGAGCATGGAATAAAGATAATTTTTTCTTAACGAGAAACGGTAAACCTATTCGTGCTGTTCAAATGCACTTAAAGGTACGTTGTTGTCATACTTTGACAAGTCAAAGATCAGATGAAGAGAGAAGTTATGCAGTACGAAAGGGACTCGTTCCTGTGGGTAATAATGCACAGTGCCCACTTCGGCTTTGCTTTTATTCAAGTGGCGCTCAGCTCGACGGGCTGACGAAAGATAAGACGAGCACGTAGGCGGGTGACCAGTTATCAACAGAGTAGCCCTCGTACCGGTCGAATTTTTTCTTTCTCACTCCCATTGGCGACTCAGAACAACGATAGAATGCGGTTGGCCCGAGCAGCAACTACCCGGACTATAAGGTACTCGCCTCCAAGGCATAGCAGAGGTTCGGCTTAAGCTACCACCCTCCCAGACCCAGAATCCCGGAATATAGCTTCTCCGGATCACCTCGGCAGATGATCCAGTACAATGCGATCTCGCCCCTATCTCTAGAGGTGCCAACGAGCTCACCAGCGCCTCGAGGAAGATATGTTGGTGCGTATCCTGCCTTTATAACGCAACCGCCTGTACAGAAGCGTCCACAATACAGGAACTCTGAGCAACGCCCTACACAGATGCTATATCGGATGCGGAATGTTCCCGCGGGGAAGCGCAACGGCGGGGTCTCCAGCCTGTTCGCTTCGTCCTCGCCGCCTCTGCAGCACGATGACAAGCCGCTGGACCGCCTGGCCGAGCTCGCCAACATCCACGAGTCCGCCACTCCGTCTATTTGGACCGTCGCGGCCACGCATCAGAACCCAACGGTTGCACGGCTCAAGGTAGCACTTGATGCATCGTGGCCATCCCCTCGCTCCACGCGCCTAGGCGCGTGCGTTTTTCCAGTCCGCGTGCTTCGTTCTTTGCTCGCTACACTTGCTCGAAAACGCCAGAGCGCCAGCGGAGCTGCTGGTACTATACAGTTCCATCAATTGCATAGACACACTGACTGACACAGATAAAGAGCGACAAATATGAGAGGACACGCGCGGACTCGTCCTCTTCATCAGTGTGTTTATAATTCGAGATCGCGAAAATTGTTTGAGGCAGTTGTTGAGGCTTTTTATATGACCCAGGTGGCCGTTTGAGAAGCTCCTATCAGAGAAGACAAAGCACAGAATCCGCTGGCCTTAAATCTCCAGTGTCCTTTGTGAAGAGGAGTATAATCTCAATTACGCTTAAGATACGAAAACAAAATATCTTGCAGATAAATAACCAAACTAATAAATATAGTGGCAACAACAACCAGTGCGAATGAAGACTTGAGAAAATATCTGTTCAGAAAAAAAGCAAGCAGACTCGTCTTGCAAGAGTAAAACGTAGCAAAGACGGAAATCAAGATTCGCTGCGGCTTTGCAACTACGAAAAATTGGTGACAGGAATCGAATTCGCAGCCGGGCTTTTATTGTGCAACGCCTACTAGTCCTCACCACATCAAAGAAAAAAAAAAAAAAACCGAAGAAAGAAAGAAAGAGGAAAAGTAAGAAAGAAAAGAAAAGAAATAAAGAAGGAAAGAAAGAAAGAAGGGCTGGCCAAGGAAAGTGCCAACCCGTCTCCTTAGTTGCGTGAGAATTCGGTTGAGGTGTCCAATATCCATGATCGGTCGCTGCCGAGATTCCTTGAACTCGCATATAAACGTCGCCGACGGTGACATTTCGCTGCGCGACAAGGCGTCTAGTGCGCGCGTTATGAGACAAGTGACGAGCACGAATGCGATTCCGGATAGACAGTTCGCAAGTATGCCGACCAGAAAGACGGCACGCTGACGGAGGACGCTGCCAAGCCGCATGCAACGAACATTCGTGTGACCGCGGCGCGTGTGAACCGTATGCGTCGTTGCCTTCACGCGCGTTTGGTGGCGCCGCCGACGAATTCGGCGCGTTACCAATTGCGCGGGGCTGTGTTTAGCCGAGCGCCTTATTTTGGACTGGCCAAGTTGAATCCCTGCGATAGATTGCTGTGCGCCGAACGACTGGACGCACGGCACGGCTTGGCGTCGTGGCCGCGCACGAACAAAGACCACGAGCTGGGCTACCTCTGTCCTGTACAAAAAAAAACAGACCTTGACGTTCGAGCACAGACGTTGCCACCACTACATTAAAGCACCAAACTATGCTTTCTTCATAATGAACCTACCTGAAATGTACATTACATGCGTAACAGCACATTTCTTTCAAGAAAACTACCTATAATAGGAGTCCTATCCGAGGGACGCGTACTTTTATAGATATTTCTGTAGGAATAAAGCACCGTGGGTAATGAAATACAATAAAAATTCATTACGTTGCGTATACAATAGCGCTTAGCATCGAACCCCCGTCATAGTCGACTTTACCTCTTTAATTTCCTCAAGTTTCAAACCTACCTATTTACCATAGCTCAAAGCAGGGCGCTTTATCTGTGCACCATGCAAATTCCATCTGAGCTAACGGTCAATATCCACACATTCATTCGCGAACAAGATCACAAATCGAAAGGGATCACAAACCGAAAAGTGTGGACGTGGCCTGCTGTATTGTTTTGCATCAGGTAAATGCAATGTATGCCGGACTTGCGAAACCTATCTTAAATGGGTTATGTGACCCATACATAGATAAATAAGATAGCAGCAAAGTCCACAATTTCTACGCCCAGCACAACAGCCACTCCAGCCAAGCCATATTATTGTACGGAAAAGCACCTGCAGTCGTACGGTAAATTTTTCCATCTCGCAAAATAAAGGCAAGTCCATGCAGGTGCATCACTGCTGTACTACCATACGAATGGTACCGAAACGCAGCAGTGCTAAAATTGTAAATGTTGGCATACGGACCTTACTTTCCTGACACATCCCTTGCATATGCCTTGGCACCGACATAAATTCTTGCTCGCTTCTCAAGACACGCGGGCCAAAACACATTTGTGGGCATGAAAGGCTCATTATTTCTTGTAAAAAATATAAAAGTACAAAAAAAGGAACTTTTATGTTCTTAACAAAGCGAGTTGAAGGGGGGAACTTTAGCTCGGCCTCTGCACGTTCAAATGCATGAGAAACGGAGGCACTACGCATCTCACTAGCGACCACTGTTACGACTGGCAACTGCAGCCAACGCGAAACCCAACACCACTCAAATCGAATGAAATTTGCAGCATAAAAAGAAGAAGGCCACGTTCTAGTGACTGGTTGTAAGCGGATACCGACTTAAGTCGTGAAATATTTCACAAAATGTGTCGAAAACCGTAAACTTTCAAAATATTTGAAATGCAAAGCAGAAAAAAAAACACCGCAATTTAAAGTGCATAACAGGCACTTAAACAGATTCTATATGAAACATTGCAGTTTAGACCAGCCACGGTGACTCGGTGGCTATGACATTCTCCTACTCAGCATGAGGTTGCGGTTTCGATTCCCGGCCGCGGCAACCACCATTACAATAAAAAACGAAAAACCTTCTTGTATCGAGCACTCTCTGCACGTTACAGAACTCCAGGCAATCAAAATGAATCCCGTGCCCTCTACTACGGCGTCCGCCACAGCACTTCTGCTGCTTTGGTACGCTAAAATAAATAAATAAATAAATAAATAAATAAATAAATAAATAAATAAATAAATAAATAAATAAATAAATAAATAAATAAATCACAATCAATAAATCAACCATAATTCCAGGTTATATGTTCTTCTTTCGTCGGTCACGTGAGCTTTGCAAGGTGCGATTCACAATTTAATTTCAATGCTTACGGCCAAGTGTATTATTACACTGCATTTGTCGAGTTCAGCTTTTCCTTACCGTAGGAGATTTGAGCGCTTTTATGATTTATTGTTTTGTTAAAGAAATATCAGTCGCAACACACATTGTGATATATCGAATTGTAGCTACATCGTTGTGTTTTGAATGAAAGCAAAGCGAAAATATCCACTGAGAAAGTAAGATTTTTATCACTTCAAAGAAGCAACCGCATCCGACCGCCCATTAAAAAAACCTAGACAAAAAGAAGTATTTGTGATTTTACTTGGAAAGCACTGATAGTAGAAAAAAAAATTCACAGACGAATACGATACTCCCTAATGCGAATTTTGAGAGCATCTGTTTAAGTGTTTTGGATTCGCGATATATTACGACAAACAATTTGATTCTGAATGACAGGGTCCTCTCGGCGGCGGCTCTGAGCCTCTGCTCGGGCCGCTCGTTTACTAGCAGCGGCAGACGAAGCATTTCCACAGGTTGTGTCGCTCATTGTTCAGAAACAAAGCGTGAACACGGGAACGCGTGGCTCGCGCGGAGCGCATTCTCTAGCGGCGGGGGCGCAGGCGAAGTAGCGCATGTGCAGTGGGTCCTAAGCCCACGCCAGCGCTTTATTTCCATATATGGTATCGGTGGACGCGCTCGCCGCATGCCTGGTCGCCGCCGTTGAGCACGTCTCGTGCGGCACTCCGCTTTCCACCTCCGCTTTCCTTCGCTCTCGGTCTCTTTTCATCGTCCGCGTTCGCTCTTTCATCCTTCGCTGTGCTCATTCGCTCGGTTACGCCGAGGGACGCCGACGCTCAACGCAGGAACGGGCGCCTATATTCCATCTCACAAGCTGTTGTCAGCACTGTGGAAGCTACACAAATTCTTAGCCAATAGAAAGGCCGAACGTCCCTCGAGATATGCTCATCCGCGCCGCGTCGTCAGCTCAGCGTCTGCTTGACATCCTGTTACATGCTCGGTTGGTGGATTGACGCAAAACATATTTGACGCCGTAACCGCAAGCTGCGCTTACATGCATGCGACAGCAGGGCTTCACTTTACTTGTACGCTTTCCCTGCAGTTACCTTGCAGCCTCCTTAGCAAGTAGTACGGCCGAATGCCCGTACAAATGTTCACCTGCACCAGAGCGTCTGCTCGGCGTCTACTTGGCGTTTGCTCGCTACCGTCACTGCGTACCATGCTATATAGAGCGGGGTAGTAAATTAATTATGCAGTGAACGATTAGGCTGTTATAGCGTTCCGCATCAACAAATCACCAATGCTAATACTATGGCGTCATCTGCTAACTAGAAATCAAACCAGTTTTACGGCTCGGTGCCGTGTCTGTAGTCCTAGCAGCGTAAGAACAAACAGCCGATCTCAATAATTGCGAACAAAATATACCTAATGATTTGACCTCAGCTTGAGATGAGACTTAGCGATGACGAATATTGCCCCTTGTTTCTTGCTGAGAGAGCGGAGAGCCAGTAAAAAGCACGAATTCAGATCGAAGCGGGTGGTCGGCGCTTGTATCGGTGCTGCCATGTTTCTATAAGTGATCACGGTTAGGGTGGCTATTACAGTTACCGACGGTAACTGCCACAGTAATTCTCGCTATACGACGTGCATGCGCAAAGGTCCTAACATCATAGAGTTTCTCACTATAACACCTAGAGGGTAATCAGGCGCCAACGTCTATGCGAGTTTTCTAAACGGCGCTGTGCCCTCATGGGAATGTCGGGATATGTGTATGCGAGGCTTGTGTTGGCTGGTGTTGAACGAAAACGCGGATATGGCTACACAAATAATGCGCTCTTAAAATAAAATCTACATAAACGGCTTTCATTCACACATATTACATCTCTCAATGAAGTTTACTGCACCTACAATAAAGCGAAGAAAAGCAAGAACAGACGACAAGTTGTTCCAAAGCGAGCGAGAATCTTGTCTGTCCTTCAACTTTAGCGGACAGCTGGTACTTTTTACGCTTCATATAATTGTACATCCAATAATATGTCGTCAAAATTAAACAAAACATGTTTTCGTGTAATAATAAAGCTAAAACAGCTCTTTAGGTGCTGTTTCAGCAGGAAATGAATCATTGCGACAGACGGAACCGGGCTAGCCAGGCGCGTCTTCAAGAACGATGCCAATCCGAAGTCACAACATACCGGCATTCCCATGCATACCACAGCGCAGCGGCGCCAGATTTCCCTTTAGGTATTGTAGTGAGAAACTTTATGCCTAACATGTCACGTATAGCTGCACCATTTTTTGTAGCGAGCAAAAATAAAACTCTCTAGTGCAGCCCAAAATCAGCCACTTACCCCCGGAACTATATATCGCAGCTCAAGGATGACCTAAGCCGACCCAAAAAATTAATAATGTAGATTTTGCCGAGATCGACGTCAGCCGAGATGTGTACCTATGCGGGAAGGCTGTCGCTTCGTTCGTTGAACGTGAATACATCCATTGCACGGCGTCCTGAAGTGACCTTTTTTGTGTTTCGCTCGGCTGGGCTACACTGATATGCATACTACTACTACTACTACTACTACTACTGCTACTGCTACTACTACTACTACTACTACTACTACTACTACTACTACTACTACTACTACTACTACTACTACTACTACTACTACTACTACTACTACTACTACTACTACTACTACTACTACTACTACTACTACTACTACTACTACTACTACTACTACTACTACTACTACTACTACTACTACTACTACTACTACTACTACTACTACTACTACTACTACTACTACTACTACTACTACTACTACTACTACTACTACTACTACTACTACTACTACTACTACTACTACTACTACTACTACTACTACTACTACTACTACTACTACTACTACTACTACTACTACTACTACTATACTACTACTACTACTACTACTACTACTACTACTACTACTACTACTACTACTACTACTACTACTACTACTACTACTACTACTACTACTACTACTACTACTACTACTACTACTACTACTACTACTACTACTACTACTACTACTACTACTACTACGACTACTACTACTACTCTACTAACTACTACTACTACTACTACTATACTACTACTACGACTACTACTATACTACTACTACGACTACTACTACTACTACTACTACTACTACTACTACTACTACTACTACTACTACTACTACTACTACACTACCTACTACGACTACTACCACTACTACTACTACTACACTACTACGACTACACTACTACGCTACTACTAACTACTACTACTACTACTACTACATACTACTACTACTACTACTACTACTACTACTACTACTACACTACTACTACTACTACTACTACTACTACTACTTATCGCGAAAAAAGCGTTTGCTTTGGCACTTTGTAGCAAGGCTCTGGTCCTTCTCCGAATTATTTTAGTAATTTCAGCTTTTAAAATAATGACTGTCAAGGCAGGAAAGACCCACTACGTTCCTCGTTATTGGATTGAACGTCCTTGATAAGCTGGTCTCTGAAAGAAAACGGGCCTTGCCATACACCTTGAACAAGCGCTGAAGCCTTCAAGGTTTTGCTCGGATATTCCTGTTCCCGAATAAACCCATTTGCACAGGCTGCATTGAAGCAACAAAAAGACAAAAACTATGCAGATCCCACGCACATCTTGGAATCTATGTGAAGCGAAGCTTTCGTGAAGCGGTTAATCAAATGCTATAAATTTGCCCATTTAATTGCCGAGTCCTTGTCGTAAAGAAAACTGGCACGCGCACATGTGCTCTCGCGCACCCGTGCTACGCAATGTGACACGCGGGGCGATAATCTCGAAGAGCTATAGTTGGCCTTGGCAGGGTAGAAGTATGTGGCCTAATGTTTAGAGCTGGGGGGGCGAAATTCAACTCCACAATCGGGCACGTAATTCAATTTTTTTAAGCGTGCACTATTTGGTAAGACAGCAGCAGCAGCGAGCAGCCACAGTCAGGAAAGTCCGGGAGAGTTCGCAAAGAGAGCTTCGCTTTAAAACCGTTCGCCAACTTTTGCAGAAGGTCGCTATGAAATCAACCACATGCTCTTGCCTGCGAGAAAACTCCACGAGATGGGAAGCATGTCTCATAATAAATTGTACATTCCCGCTAGTGAATAAAGTGACCAACAGCGGGGGAAAAAACATCCTAGGACACCTAAGCACTTCTTATGCGTTGGGAATGCGAAAGCATTAATGTCCAATTGAACGGCGCTGAGCGGTCCTTCGAATTTTGCGCTGCGAGTAATATACCAGAGCGGTACGTGCTGCCCGAGCCAGCAAGCAGCAGCAGCCTGCGCGAAGCCAACGCCGCATGCCACCGACGCGGCGATGCCCATCGGGCGACGTGTCGCGGCGCCTCTCTCTCCTCTAACGATACACCTGGCGCGCTAAGGCGGCAGCAGGTTTTCCCTATCGCCAGCGCTGCCTGGAGAGGCTCCGTCGAGGAGCGCTCGTGCCGAGAGCGAGGGCGATGTGGCGTCGCACCAATGCCATCTCCCCTTGCGCAACACCTGGCACGCTATCGATCGGCACGTGTTCCCTTTCGCCCGCTCTGCTCCGTCGAGGGACAGCTCGTGACGTGGCGTCGCTAGCCAATGGCAATGCGAGTTTAGATGCTGTTTGGGTGATACAGACGACAGACACCGGCTTATTCGCTCAACGGGCCATCTGACGCTTTCGCACCAATAAAACTGCGCACGTTATTACTGGAACATAAAACAACGCGAAATCCCGCGCAATTGCCAAAGATAGTGGTATCGTTAGAGCAGCATAGCTGCCGGAATATATAATCGAGCAACCAGTCAGAATTTGCTGTCTTTCATAAGCAAATTACGCAGCCGACTCGGCCAAAGTGTACATTTTGCTTTCTTCATTTGGGGAGCGCGAAGCCGACCGGAGGCCGATTCCGACGGCACCGCGTGCCTAAGTTATGCTGTAACTTAGGCACTTATATTGATGTGAAAGCGTCAGATGGCCCATTGAGCGAAAAAGCCGGCGGCTTCTGTAGCAGCGAAAAAACGGCACCTAACATACCCCTGGCTGCGACGCCACGTCACGAGCACGCCGCGCGCTCGTGACGCTCGCTCGCGCTTGCTGGCTCGGGCAGCACGTACCGCTAAGGAGTCCGAAGCATCTGCATCGCCGGCGGCCGCAACCTCGGCAGTCGTGAAACATGGCCGTCCACGCCAGTACACCACAGACGAAGTAAGGGAGCGGAAGAACGCAGCAAAATGAGCGAAGAGGCAGGCAGCGAAATACACCATCGTCGTCAACTCTCCCAATACACGGCGGGCGGAACGAGCACTAACGCAAACATGACTCGCAGCGCAAAACTCGAAAGACCTCTCGGCGGCGTTCAATTGGACATTAATGCTTTCGCATTCACAACTAATAAAAAGTGCTTAGGTGTCCTCGGATTTTTCTAGATTACCAAATATAGCAAATGTTGACAAATCTGGATAAAAATAAGTATGCAGCCTTCAAGTGATACAGTGCATGGCGTTGCTCGTAGAATTGCGGAGTAAATTGTTGGCGGCGTGCCAAAAACATATAGATTAAATTGATCAATTTGCTGAGGAGATAAAGGTAATCAATTTGCTGAGGAGATAAAGGTAAAGAAAAGCACGGAAAGAGATAAATGAACATTCAGGCTCAATTTACAGAATAGCGATATCAGTTATTGCTCCGGATTCATGGAGTTGTAAACATGATGTTTCAATTACATTAAGATCGTAAGTTAGCGTAAATTTTCATAACTTATTTTCGCAACATCGGTATGCGGAATGAAATGAGTAATATTGACCCAAAGTGATAACAGTAGACATACAAGAACACGCGCGGACTTCAGCGAAATAAAATATTTAAGTGTGCTTTTACAGAGCCACACAGAGCACATCGTCGACAAAGAGACACGCTCTATTAAAATATGGATGACGTTAACTATACGATAGCAGAAGATACGCAACAAACAAAATAGACTACCTGTGGTGTGTGTGTTGAGTGCGATTCTTGTTCTCGGTCGTTTCGCGGCATTATCAAAATACATTATCTTAGATTAAAACGTGCGTTAACTAGCACAATGTGCCACACGAACTCAGTAGAACTATTGCGGGCTTTGATGTAAGCATATGTATAGAACTGCTTAACTGCGTTGTCACTTCGCAGCGCCAACTGTTCTGCCATATTTATTATTTTCTGATGAATGCCTGTACCTGTTGTCTTGGTTTAATTTTGCTCTTTTATTCTCTCTCTCTTGTTTAATCTGCAGAAGTTGAAAATGTTCCTGTTTGAAACACCTTCATGCCACAGTGTGCGCGGTTGTAGTATGTATTTTTTTTTCTTGTCAAGACGCAAATCCACCATTGTGGAACTGTGTACGGCTTACAACAGTTCATCAAGCGACGATTTTTTTGTCCTGTAGCCTGTTCTGATTGTAACGAAAATAAATAATGATTGATTGATCGAAAATTCGAAGGAAATACCGCGCCTTTATTCGCGGAGCAGGCAGCTGCACGCTAGAAAAGACAACGTCATAGTTCTCGCGCGCCACGTCACTGGTACCACCTGCAGTGCACAAAAACACAATTTTAGGGGCGAAGCTCCTTAGGGTCGAGCCTTGTCCCTTGTCGCGCCGTCGTAGCCCCGCTAGTACTCGCCGCTCCCGCTAGAGGCGCTGCTGTGCTCTCTTTCTCTTTCTCTCTCGTTCCCGACGCGCGCTCTCTCTCTCTCGTCCGTAGCTAGGGGCGCTGCGGTGCACAAGGGCTATATAAGCGCTGTATATACTGTACGCATGTACAGTATATACAGCGCTTATATAGTATAATATATATATATATATATATATATATATATATATATATATATATATATATATATATAGTGTATGTACGCCACGCTCCGGCTTCCGGTTCTACTTCCGCTTCCGGAGAACGCTTCCGGCGTTTTGCCCGAATGATCCCCCGGCCGGTGCTTCGCCCACTCATCATCATTCACTTCGTGGATATGCGGTGTTTTCTTTCTTGTAACTGTCCACGTCTACCGGTATTTACTGGTCAGCTTTCTGTTTTCGCCCAATGTACACCCGCCGTGGTTGCTTAGTGGCTAGTTGTTGGGCTGCTAAGCACTAGGTCGCGGGATCGAATCCCTGCCACGGCGGCCCGATTTCGATGGGGCCGAAATGCGAAAACACCCGTGTACCTAGATTTAGGTGCACGTGAAAGAACCCCAGGTGGACCAAATTATTCAGGAGTCCCCCACTATGGCTTGCGTCACAATCAGATCGTGATTTTGGCACGTAAAACCCCATAATTTTTTCCCCAATATGAGTCGACGTTCATGCTTTTTAGATGCGTAAGAAACTTTGAATTGAATTGAATTGAATTCTGGGGTTTTACGTGCCAAAACCCACGATCGATTTGATTATGAGGCACGCCGTACTGGGGGACTCCGGTTTAATTTTGACCACCAGGGTATCTTGAACGTGCCCCCAATGCAAGGTACACGGGCGTTTCCGCATTTCCGCCCTCGAAATGCGGCCGCCGCGGCCGGGATTTCATCCCGAGCGCAACACCATAGCCATAGAAACTTTGCCGCCCATCTATTTGATAGTCAGCAGAAACGCGAATGTCACAGGAATTCCCATAAAACACAGATCATGCAAAACCTCCACCATAATTTTGCCGCGCAGCAAAAAAAAAAAAAAAAAAAAGAAAGACAAAGAAGGCGGGGTGCTTGACGGAAACCTGACGTGGGGTTTCGGCTCTGATATGGCCGAAAGAAATGGAGGAATGTCGCTTATGGACGCTGGTCGAAGGCCAAGGGGGAGATTAAGCTGTTTTCACCGAGTCTAAGTTCACCAGTTTAACCGTGCCCCGCTCTTGACAGCACGCCACTTGCAGCTCTATAAGGAACGCCCATAAGGAGAGCTCTATAAGGAGAGCCTCTGCTGCGAGGAGGGTATCTCGTATCCTCGCACTATCACCTCGACATATCCGCTATCCCCATTCCATCCGTTATTTCCATTCTACAATATTATTTTGTAGAATTCTCCCTGAAGGCTACTTTACAACTTCCAGTGTATCACCGAGATTCCCGATGGTGCTTCGTGATGGGCCTTTTTGAAGTTTCTAAACTCTACTTTCATTAATTTTGTGGCAACAGGTTGATTAATAGAAGAGGGAATGATGATGATTTTGAATTTCACGCCGAAACATTAGCGCCTGCACGTCAGACGTCTCAGATTTCAAAGTGCTTTCTTGTATTTGGGCCACTGTGGCTCTGTAAAAGTTCTTGAAACGTGCTAAGTTCTCCCTTTGGCTTTTTTTAAAATACAATGTGGTCCACCTTCACCGATAACAAATAATGCAGGAATGGTTCCTCCCAAAGAGCGTGATGTTGCGCTATTTATCCCTCCGCGTTAAAAAAAAAATATTCATTGCACATGCTACTGGCACGAAGAGGATGAGCCGTAGTTTCTAAGCAACAATGTGCACTAGGCTCGAGCAGACGCCGTGAAAAATCCGTGACGTCACAGCAAGTTTGTGCGGGAAGATCAAGGCGGCGTCGACACCCGTCTTTCGGTTCTCGCGTCATTTTTTTGGCTTACCAGGCCTCCTTTCACGGTTAGAGCGCCTTTTCTTTCCTTCTTTCTTTCTTTGTTTTTCTCTCTCTCTTTTTCTTTTTTTTTGTAGAAATGTAATTTACTAATACAGCTCAAACTTATATTTAGGTGTAATGGCCCTTTAAAGAGACACTAAAAGAGAACGATTATTTGAGCTGTGTTAGTAAATTACCACCTTAACAATACTACAAAAACCACTATTATCGCGAGAGGAGGCCTGTTAAGTCGGAAAAAATAATGCAAAAAGGAAAGACAGCTGAAGCCTTAAACTTCCCGCATAAGGTTTTGGATTTGAGGGCCCCTGCTCGGGCCTAAATAACTTTTCATCGGTAAAGATCGACCGCCATTGTATTCTAAAATAGCCAAACACTGAACTTAGTAAGTTTCGAGAACATTTATTGAGCCACAAGGGCCTACGTACGAAAAAAAAAAAAACAAGAACATTGAAATACGTGACGTCCCAATCCCGTGCCAGCGCGGATGTTTTGGCACGTAATTCAAAACGCGTAACTTCGACCTTCAATTTCTCATCCGATAACCAACCCGGTACCACGAAATTAACGAAAATAGAGTTCTGAAAAAATACTTTATCAGCCTAAACTCATTTAGTGTTTCTCGTTAGCGTCCCTTCAAATGGGTGCTCAGTTATTACTGGAAGCTGGCTTCTCTGCGACATTACTATATCTGCGGTGAAGCCAAAAAATGAACAGTACACATTTTATTTAATTATTTACTTATTTTTGTTTCAATTTAAACAATGTTCATTGGAGGAACCTTCTAAAGGGCCACAGAAGCTAAACTTCGTGGTCATTGGAAAGTAGCTAATGTTGTGCCAATATTCAAGAGCGGTTCCAAGAGCGACGTCTCCAATTATAAACCTATTTCCCTTACTCCTATACGTTGCACGTTACTCGAGCATATTGTGCAATAGGCTTTACTTTGCCATTTGAACTCCGTTGAGTATGTAACCGAACGCCAGCATAGATTTAGAATAGGCCTTTCCTGCATCAAGAAACTACTCGAATTTTTTTCATGGGATTACTCAGTCTTGATAACAGATGTCAATAGGATTCTATTTATGGATTTCAGAAAAGCGTACGACAAGGCGTCTCACTCGCTCTTGTTACAGAAGCTTCCTAACAAACTAACACAGCTGTTTAAAATTAAATCAAACATTTTTTTTTGTCGCCTTGAAGGCGAAGAGTTATTTTGAATGGGAGTTGCTCGTATGATGTTGCTGTTATGTCTTGTGTGACGCAGGGCTTCGTGTTGGCGCCCCACCTGTTTTCTTGTCTTTATTAATAATATTTACGATGGTATTGAATCCAAAATACAATTATTTGTGGATGATTGTGTATTGTATGCAATACACAGTCAATACACAATACACAATACATACTTTGCTCCCCACACAAATTTAAGCAGTCGTTGAATAATAATAAAAAAAGATAAGAAAATAAAGGCAGCTCATACCTGTACTTTTTTATTTCGGACGATTTGCCGCAAGGCATATGGGGAACAAAAGAAAATCAAATAAAAGTTTGCAACTCTGCTTTGTGCAGGTACTGCAGCAATGTCTGTGCAAACTCATACTTGGAATATGGAGAGCAAATACGAAGGCTTCAACACTTCTTCACAAACTCTGGAGTGCCACGGTGACAAAAGGAGCATAGAATACCCAAATAAATTTAGATATACTATGTGGCATACACCTCTCATCAGCCTCACCTTCGTACTCGTCTAATCACACATATGTCCTCCCATTCAACCTTACTGGTCCTCTTGGAATGAATTCCTGGCCATCAGGGGATAGAATGCCATGAGCAAGCTCATTCTCTACACTGCGTTGGCATACCGAGCGCCCCTCTACAAAAGTCAGAAGCCTATTTCCCTAAATTGGGCGAGCTGAGCACCGCAAGCAACACCGGGCTCGGCACAAAGAGGCCCGCGAATCCCGTATGCGCCTTCCGACTCTCTCACACCTCTTTCCACACGTAGATGCTTCTCTCATCCGACAATCTCAGACCCTCACTCTCCCTAATGACGCAATAATTGATCACAATGAGCTCTGATCAGGTCAGGCCGCCATTTGTCAAGACTGTGGGTATCATCCTAACGCGGTACACACGTATTGGTAACATCCCCACGCCCTCTCTTCAACCCGTATTATCACACACGCCAAAATACTACCACACATGCCTTACAGCTGGGCGAGCTTGGCCGCACCACCCGAAGGCCTGCGGCTGCTCCTGGCGCGCCGCGTCATTCAGAACACCCAGGGCACGATGGCAGCCGTCGCCAATTCACCACCGGGGAGCGCCACCTCCACAAGCGGGGACGAAGCAGACTACATCGTCACTTAGTAAATTCTTCTTCTTCTTCTTCTGGTTACCATTCTTCCCTCGAAAAGCAACACCACACATCGCCTTAGTATTATCACCGCGTTGAGTTCTCACACTGTGCATCCCCCATATCTGGTGTTTGCACTTCGGCCTAACTTGTGAACGGTAGACATCGCATTAGATTAAAGTTGTGTCCCGTGGGGCAAAACGTCATAACGTTTCTTCGCGGTAGTACAACAACTCAGTCATCATACTATCGCCGCCATGCTATCTTCGTCGTCGTCACCTTGTTTCTGTCGTCACGAGCACGCAGGCGTCACACAAATACACACATTTGCTAGCCTTACACAAACATGCTCATCTGTCTGGTAACGCTTTGCAGAAGCCCAAACGATTCTTGATAATCAGCTACGTGCAAAATGATTCGCATAGCATCGATGATTCGATGCTATGATTCGCATGCAACATTTTCACGCACTCATTTTCCGCGTAAACGAAGCTCGGTGTCGTTCACGTGAACTATAGATTGTTTTCGAGAACATTGCTGCGGCCTTAGCCATATGTTGTGTCGAATTCCTCTTGAGCAGTCTATTTTTACTCGGAGGCTCAAATACGTCAAAGTTCGAATCGAATAATTCAATAAATTATTGGAAATTCAATTCGTCTCTAATATTCGCACGTCTCTACAATAAACTCACGCGCAGGGCTACAGATATCGGCGCAAAGACCCATCCCGTTTAAAACTGGCAAGCTACAATAGTGTGTCTTCGTGTGCAATCCAAAAAACAAGCGAAAATGCAGTACAGTGCTCTAGACGCCAACAATATAAGCTGTGCGAGAAGTTTTCCATATGTGCATTGGGTGCACGTTAAAGAAGCCGAACTGGTCAAAATTAATCCGGACTCCCCCACTACGGCACGCCTCATAATGATATCGTGGTTTTGGAACGTAAAACTCCAGAATTTAATATTTCAAGCTTTTAGATAAAAAGTTCCCTGGCGTTTGGCGGCGTGCCACGATGCTGTTAATAATCCCGCTACCAACCCAGACAGATTTAGCATTTAAAAAAATTTGATTAAACACATCAGCGATCTCTGGCATTGATGAATGAATCAATTTATTTATTTCTAGTGGGGACACTGGTTTCGTCGCATAATGTTGAAGTACAATTTATTAGACGGAGAGCAAATATAAATATAATTCCCTATCCCGCCTTGCCTTTCTGGGAACTGCCGAATTGCCTGGTACCGGTTTTCCAAGCTCTAACAGTGGGTATCATAGTAACGATGTGTTCAGTGTATAGTCGTGTAAAGCGCCCCTATTGAATAACCCGCATGGATGCATGTGTGTTTTTCAAAAGGTTACGGCAGCAATATGAACTTCACAACGCTCGTGATGGTCAAATAGCGGTGGGAAAGCATCTTGGACCGCATAACGTAAAACTATTCCATTCTGATTTTATTCCAATCTCCTGACGTCAAATTTACGTAACCGCCAACGCAAGCATCGGGCGCGCGGTGACCCACTCCGTTGTTTGAACATCCCATTCGAACAGAGTGCTTTTCTCGTTTATAATCATAGGAGGTCACTCATGGAGGAAAGAAACAAAATAGGAGAGGCCCTGACGTCACGTTTTTGAAACTGGAAGTGCAGCCATGTTTGTTTGCCGTCTCCGTCTGCGCCTCCAATAAGCTCGCCGAAGCAGATAGGCGCGAGCTTTGAACTTGCATTGTCACGAAACTTCTGTAGCAGTTTCAGTAAAGCAGACACGCTCCTGTGTTTTTCCGTGGCACTTTGAAGAAGGCGAGGAAGACCCGCGCCGTGATTACTTGAGTGTTTCTGTTGATGGCTGACACTCACACTCACAGACCCAAAACACAACTTTCAGGCTTCCACATCACACTCCAAAGTCAGCTTTTCTCGCGATCAAAATGTCCTGCGAAAGAGACACGGGCGGAAAAATCTTATCTCACTTTTCAGAGGCCGAGAGCAGCAGCGAGAGCTTCAGGAGCGCGGCTGCTATGGCAACGTTGACGTTTGGGGTACCAGTCCCAGTGCTCCTTTGCGAAAAACAGCACGTGACTTCCGCCATACTTTCTCCAACACGCCCGTGCTGGCCGGGGCCTCTCATGTGCTTTCCTTCCTCCACGAGGTCACTTTTGTTTGCTTTGAAAGCAAATAGCATTGCCTCCTTGACAGGTTTTTCTTATCTGATTGGCTGACAAGAGACGAGGAGCACGCAGAAGTGGAGAGGATTTCTATGGGTCCGAGCTAGCGTAGCTAAAGTAGATAACCGGATGAATTAGAGGGCGGTGCCGGCATTTGCGATTGGTCCGCTTCCCTTTGCTTACTTGGCGGTGGCTGGTCAAAAATCGCGGTGGCGTGCAACGGAAGGTTTAGAATGACGCTAAAACGGATTCTCAGTGAAGATAAGTTGGCAGAGCGATGTTGTATACGTGCCGGAAGGGCTCGACAACGTTATACTTTCACGCAAAAATTCTTATACGATGAGAAATTCATTCTCTCCGGAGAGTAGCCATTGCCAAAGCGATCGGCGGGCAGTCATATTTTATTCCTTTCAGAACGAGGCAGTCTACGGCTATTCCGAAAACATTCAGTTTTGTTCGGCATATTAATGCACCTTTAGTGCATACACGTCATTTCGACGTGGTGAGTTTTCAGGTTTTTGTGACGTCGCGTGACAGATCGGCAAAGTGAGCGCAGCCCGAAAAATTTTGACCAATAGCGGAGGGATAATGGCGAAAAAGGCGTAGAATAGTGAATAAACTATGTTCTTTAGCTCGGCCTAATCACGCATAATCAGTGTGCACACGTCATGCCAAATGGGGGAGTTTTCGCGGTTTTCGTAATGTCGCGTGACAGGGGAAGTGGGGGTGGCCCGAAAAATGTTTTGCCAATCGTGGAGGGCTAGTGGCAGGAATGATATAAAAATAGGTTGGAATAGCTATACGTTATAGCGCCCTTACATATCGCTTTCCGTTATGTCAATTTCCCTTCGAATGCACCGTATTATCGATCGTCCATATATGTAAACCGGTCAATGGCAGCTTTAGTATTCAGCAACGCAATAAAACGAAGCTTCCTGGGGAAACAAGACAAACGAGAGGCGACAAAGGAATTGACCACACAATAGGGTCGATAGGAGCGTCTCAGGGCCGATTTACGGTATGCTTTGAAACGCCTATGGTTACCATTCCAGCTATACCTATCTTATCAAAACGTTTGTCTTCACAAATCAACTGCGCACGGAAGACACGCTAAGGGTAAATCCCCCGACGACCCTCCGCACGCAATTTTAAGGTATACGAGTACCGTAAACCACGGGTCGCCACGCGCCGTTGCGCCTCCTCCGTCATCTTATTTACGCCATTTCCCCGCCTGCCTTCAACGCGACGACGGGAAAATTCTTCGCGCGTGGCAAACAAATGTAGTGCCAGCAAATAGCTTAGCCCGGAGTGAATATATATATATATATATATATATATATATATATATATATATATATATATATATATATATATATATATACACGGGATGCGCACAGGCTGACGTGAGGTAGATCCCACTACTTCCAGCCCGTCGACTTGTTACCAAAGTTTCGGGCGTCAATTAAGCTACATCACACTGATGTGACAGCAAACAAAGGGGCGTCAAGAGTGCTAACATGGCCTAGCAGCAACAGTCTCCGCCACCGGCGGCCAGGTAGCGCACGACGACAGCGGCGCCCCGGTGAATGCCCTCTTTCCCATTCCTTGCCGCCCTACGTCGTTCTCGCAGAAGGAGGGGGCTAGTCCATGCGCAAGAAATGCGCGCCGCAATGGCGGCGACGCCGACGGCAGTGGAGGAGCGCCAGGAACCGCGAGAAGAAGAAGCCGCATTCCGGGAGCAGGCGGGCAGGAAATAGTTAAAATGGAGAGCATATACATTTTAAAGAAAGCGGGAAGCGAGTGGCCATTTTGGATCGATAAATGCAATCGACGTCCTTCCTTCTCCTCCACTGCGAACGACGGCAAGGGGGAAGTGGACGGAAAAAAAAAAGGGGGGGGGGGGGGGGACGACGAGGGAAGCGCACAATGGCACAGCAGGAGAGGAGGCAAGCGGTGAACTCATTGGCCAATGAATTAAGCGCCTGTTCGCGCGAACACCCAATTAGAAGGCTTTCTCAAATTGGGTGGTACCCAATCAAGAGCAAAACAATGACACTGCGAGGAGGAAGGCGGCATTAACAGAAGACAGTGGACAAAAAATGGCGTGGGTGGGCACGGTATAGCGAAGAGACACAAATGCATCGACTCCTGCGCGTCATTAGCTTCGTGCCAGTGAAGGTATTTCAGAGCGGGTGGCAAGACGCGGAAGAATGGAGAGCAATTGAGCTGCAGTACATTACACAGCAGCACTGGTTTCTGTGAAACAGCGGGCTTATCTTTAGCCCGCAACCGGGGCAACTAACACGAGAAGAGATCAGCAATGACGTCTTGCAGCATGACAAATGATTTTGTAGCTGGGTTTTAATAGGGACAAGTACTATAAACAGCAAAATTGCGCAGAAAAAAGAAGCACTTTTATCAAAAGAAGTGACAGAAATACGGCATATGCGCAGGAGCAACCGAAGCCTAATGTCACGCTAACGTAGTCTGGACTTTGTTTACTTCACTTATACCAGGTAGTTATAAGCAGGCTATACTATTGAATACTAACTCCTTTGGTGACATATAAGCACGCAAATAATGCTCCCAAAATTATCAAGAAGCCAGACACAGAAATTACGATGCCGTCATAAAATAAGCAGCCGTCATGTAAGCGCCGATGCATTTAAAGGTGCCTCGACACTCTTATTTTTATGAGTTAACACTTGTAAATATTGTGTAGCATCAACGTGCCAGGGTACCTTCCGTTATGTGACCACTGGCTGGATTCCTTTTTGACTGCAGATCAGAGCGCGTTCACAAGTGCACTGGAGAAAAGGAAGAAAGATCAAGTCTGTTAACGGTAACACGCAATCGCAATGTCATAGGAAATAGCCGTGCGTTTTACGGCGATAGTTTTGATGGGTGCTTCCTAGTCGAATTCTATGCGTTGCCGTCGCTGCAAGCGTAGTGTTCCAGGAATTCCCCAACTTGATTTTCTATTGTAGCACACAAATGTATCCCATGCAATTTCCAGTTATTTCTGTTAGCAAACGTGGGACAAGTAGGATGCACTTAATAGAAAGCTCTTTATAAGTTGCATAACTCCCTCGCGTTTCTTATAAATATATTGACAGAATTGCAGGGCAACCTTAGCCACGTGGTGGCTTTGCAAGGTATCATATGAGCCGTATGCTACATGACAGCTCTGTGGTCAGGGTTCAGCGTGTACGCTGGTGTCATGGAAGTTCTCTGGCCGACCCAGAAACCCATACGCGACCAGTCACGCGCGTCGAGCTCCAATCCGACTCTGTCTCGGGTTCTGGGCGCGCGTGTCAGTTCAAACGCCACCTAGATAGCACAAGCCTGTGCACTCCGAACCATGGCGCCATGCTACCTGACCCGACTGCCATAAAACCTAAAGCGGATGCTCCCGAGTAAGCTGCGGTGATTTTGACGCCACCGCTTTCGTGACGCCGGCCTTGGCAATGAAAATTTCGGGCCTAGTAGCATCACGTCATAAAGCAGAGTGCGCAGGCCTTGTCCTATCTATAGGTGCCGTTGGTCACGATTTCAATACTTCCGTATCGGACGGTATTGTTACAAATAAAGTCCGGCTTCAGCCCAAGAGTGATGCACAGATTGCTCGCGCGCCTCAGTGAACGTTTACTACAAGTGACACGGCGCAAAATATTGCGCTACGTATAGCTATCACTCCTTCTCCCTTTGCGAAATATGGCGAACTTTTTTCTGTGTTCACTCTCTCCGAGTTACTGTACACGCCATTCGATCGTCACACGACCATCTCGCTACTTGACGTTTCAGTTATTAGCAGTGTTCCAAATACGAGGCGTGCACCGCACGCTGCATCACGAGGCATTAGATCCTTCTAGCGCATACAGGCGCACCATGTCCAGGTGCCGCAATCGCCTGAGCACAGTCCCAGCACAGAGGGGACCTAGGTTTAATCCAGGCTGATGCACGTTTATAACGCTTACCACGGTCATGGTAACATTCTAACTTAAACGTATGCAGGATATACATGGCAATCACGTGGAAAACGCGGGCTTCTCCTGACAGGGTTTCTTACTTTGAGGAAGGCCAACTTTCATGAACGCTTTTAGGTAGCTGCGCGGACATATAGAGCGTCGAAATACAATATGCAGGCTATCACCAGTAACGAAAAACAGGCAAGACGGTCGGAGTGGTCGATAATCAGATCGTTGTGCGCACTGCACTGAGACCACCGCAATCGCAATGACGATATGGAAGGGAAAGCCTGTAAGACAAAGAAACTCTAAAATATCCTGGGGGTCTGCGTGCCAAAACCCCGATCTGATTATGAAGTACGCCTTAATGGGGGACTCCTTATTAATTTTTGACCAGCTGGGGTTCTTTAACCTAAACCTTTGTGCACGAACGTTTTTTTTTTTTTTTTTGCATTTCGCCGCCCTCGAAGTGCGGCCGCGACGGCCGGGATCGAACCCGCAACCTTGAGGCCAGCACCGCAACGCCATAGCCCCTGAGCTACCGCGGTGGGTGACAAATAAACTCGAGCTTCCACGAAATGTATCTCAAAGCACGTTGTTGTTTTCTCAACGCCGTAGGTCGCGTATTGCTTACGATAACGGTACTAATGTAACACATCCATCCATTTACAGCAGCTACCAGTACAGCAAACTTTGCGGTTCTTTGCGAGCTCACTCGTTCATGAGAACACAGAAGGCTCTCTTTGTTTTATGGCGCAAACGCAACCTAAGAAAACAAAATGCTTCGTAAGTAAGGGTACCCATTTCAGCCCTTGCGGCCGCAAGCCACGAACATTTCAGGTTTTCAAATTACGTGCCCGTTCCTGCGATGCGACTCGGCTTATCCAACAGTAGTTTGCATCTTTCTACGATGTTCTTTTTTTTTCACTCTTCTATTCAGCCAAGAGAAAATATGCGAAGGCGGCGCGCGCAGGAGTTGCAAAGTCCGCCCCAGTTCCCCGCGCAATTTCGGAGCCAGGCGTTTATGGCGGGCCGACATTCTGCGGCATATGCAGGGTAGCACGCTGCAATCTCCATGCACAGTTCTCGTTAGAGCGCCTTTCACGCCGACCAAAAGAATAGCAAGCAGGGCCGCCCGGAAAGCGGGCAATATAGCCTCGTCCCGCGAACAGGGTCCGAGCCGAGCAGGGAATAAATCCAGACCGAATCCGAAAAGGGCTCCGCAGAGTGCGACTGCGCGGCCCATTATGGCCTCACCGCAATTTCTTTTTTTTTTCCTCCTCCTCTCGGCACGCATGCAGAGGCTGTGGACAAAAGGGCACGCTCTGCCGTGCACACGAAACAAACAGGGCTCTACCAGGAACGAACACAGGCAAAACAGGAGGAAGAGCCCCGCGGAGGAAACCGGAGCACGGCGGTCGGCGGGGAGAGAGCAAACGGAAATCCCGACAGCGAAATGGTTTTCGCCCAAGTTTGCATCGCTAAAACCATCTTGGGCCTCATCCTTGAGTCTCGCGTCCCCGCAAACTCCTAAATTCCTGCAGCACATTCTGGCTGGGAGGAGGAACCCACGACCTCGGCTTTTTTATGACGCCAAGAAGCGGCGGGCCGGCGGCGGCGGCCACCTCCTCCCGGGCGAGACTTTATGGGCTGCTTCCAAGAGGCGCCATTTCTCACTCACTCGGCGACACGCGTAATTCCGGCGGCTGATCTCTCTTCGCCCCCTTTACGGACGCGCCGGAGGAGAGCAACGCGCCGTCGTCGCCCGCTTTTCTTAATTGAGGACTCAGCGGGACTCGAGAGAGGGCGTCCCGGGAGCTCGATGCTAATGGCGATTCCGGATCAAGAGAGGACCATTAGGACGCCTCCCCCGGCCCGCTGAGTCGCGCGAGTTCTCCCGCTCCCCAAGAGTCCCATTTGCGAGTTGTTGTCAAACGCGCGCGCGCGCGCCGGCCTGCTTGTCGCGGCAGCCCCGGCACCCCGTGCAGTTTTCGCTCCCCTCGCCGACGCGTCGCCGTGTCACCGTCTCGCGCGTGTTTGGTCGCATTTGCATGGCCGTTCACGTCGCTGCATTTATGTGCGACCGTCGCAATCACCTCGGCACGCATTCGCGCCGCGTCTCTCTCTCCAGCAGCGCGCGCGGTCCCCCGGTGCACGTCTTGAGGACGCTCCCTGTCTCCCTCCGACGAGACACTCTGTACGCGCGATTTCCGAGAACGCTTGGTACTGCCAAGGGGAGGACGCTCCGCTGCTCTTAGCGATATCGCTCGGGGAAAAAAACTAGATAAATGAAAGAAAACAGCGCGGTGATCTCCAATGCGCCGAGACGATGGTAACGACAGCACGCTCCCGTCTTGCTTTCATGGTCGTTTTATGCCGAGCTGCGCGCAGCTCCGAACCGTAACACGGAGAGCGGGGAAACAAATGTCAGGTGCAATGCTTCGGTGAGCAAGAGCAGCCTCTTCTCACATTCTCCGTTTTTTTCGCCCTCTCTATTTTTTCGTTCTTTGGAAAACGCTAAAAACCGAGAGGAAAAAGAAAATAGGCACATGCGGCCGCTGAAGTTGTCGCGATAGTCATATTCTTCGTCCCATTGCTGTGCTCACGATATGCAATAATACGCCGATAGAAACTTCGTCCAATATCCGCCATGAGAGATGCTTGAACGCGCATCACGATCACTGCGCGCTGTCATTCCCACGATTAACTATCAGTGAGATGCGGCCGCACATGGAGCTGCGCTCACGTACCACATTGCGCCAGGCTCTAACTAAGCGGATGAGTTTCTTACCAGAAACAGAACATGTAAAGAAGTGCGTGTACTACATAGATGACAAAAAGGCATTGTTCAGACTTAAAGAAAGAGAGAGAGAGAAACTAAGATATCGACCAAAGTATCCAATTATACAAAGGAAACAATGAACTATTAGAAAAAGAAAATTAGATAGAATTAATTACTCCATACGCAATAGAAGGGACGACAACACCTGTATAACGGCTGCGCGTGGCACTGAGAACGAGTGAAGGCGGAGATACCAGCAGTTCGTGAGCGACAGAGAGTCCCGCAAACGCATGAAAACACCATTGCGGCAGCTCGCCTGCAGGGTGCGCTTTCGTGAGTTAATTGTCCACTTTCTGCGCGCAAGATCAGCGATTTCAGCTTACAATAGCGCCGCTCCAACTTTACGCCAGCGCCTTATGCCCCGTGTATTGCCACAGAATTGTGTTCATACAACAAACGGTAGCTATGGATCGTGTGACCTCTTCAATATTTGACCGCTGTGTTGCCGGCCGACGAGTTAATACCGAAGCTGTCAATAATGAAGCAATGAATAACGGGCCAGGTGTCGCAGTCTGCTCTTCATTGCTTCCACTATCGCTGTTACACAAACAACTTTAACCGCGGTTACATAATTGTTGGAGTTAATAGCAACCATCACGGACATGAATTAGTCGTTGCTACAAACTGCCTGTCCTTTAGTCCTGGTGAGACAGCGGCATATACCAAGTGGCTTTAATTTTTTTTATGCGGAACACTCTTAACAATCAAATACTGACATATCTGGCCCCTGCCGTTCTTGATGATGAGTTATGGCCAGGTGGCCATTAGCAGCAAGGAACATTTCAAGGACGATTAACTAAAATATGCTAACTTTTTAATTACTAGCTTTAGGGTCCATGTAATTGCGAAATTGAAGCCGAAGAGTAGCGAAGTCGTATCTGCATAGAAGAAATCCGAAGACCAGCACTACTTCTGTTGGCATCTCGGAAAATTTTGTCCAGAAACCACCAAAAACCGCATACCCTCCCTTATCCTCGCCCACATCCCTCTATTTTCCTAATGCCTCTCTGAGCGCGGGATTACAACACACGCTAGTATCGGAGATGATAATTTCACCGCATGCGCCACCATAAAAAAAAAAAAAAAAAACAGTTGCAACATCATCTTTCGTGCACTACACTTCCGCGAACGAAGAATCCAATTTCCAAGGAACTTCAAAAGCATCCGCATCGGCTTTGTAGCGAACCAAACGAGACCGGGACGCGCGAATGCCAAGAGCAAACGAAGCGTGTCACACCGTGAGCAAGAAAATAAATGCGAGTCGAGAGCAAAAGACGCCTTTTGTTTACGCCTGCAGTGGCCACGGACGAAAGCCGTACGCTCGCCCTTGGGGGAGACCTCCGAGGCATGCAGTGGAGCCTGCCAATTTGCCTCCTCTACACGTCTCCTTCTATTTTGTTTAAAACTTTCAGTCGGATAAGGCTCGCGAGTTCGTTTCTTGAGCGAACAATTGCACCGGGTTCCGGGGCTTGCAACAAATGCCACGGCGCGCTTGGATGTACTTTACAGCCGCCCCTCGTCGGGGCCTGAACCGGAGAGCGGGAGGCTATGTTACGGCTTCCGGAACAGACAGAGGTAGCTCAATTACATCGAGGATCATGCTGCTCTCAAACACCGAGAGAAGCAAAAAAATGCAGGCAGGACAGCACTGGCAGACATACGCAACTACTTTATAAGCATTGTTTTCGCCGCATTTCGCTCCGCCGCGAGAACCGGGAACGCAGGAAAAGAGAAGGTGGTTGAATTTGCAGAGCAAAGAGCAGGGATTAGTGTCGTCACCCGAGGCCCCGCGCGCTCCCAAATTGGGCATGCCCGGAGCGCACAGCACGGCCCCGTTGGGGGGGGGGGGGGGGGGGGGGGGAGCGAAGGTGGAACGAGGTATCTTATTTGCATCGGGCTCGGGAAACAAGAGATGTGCAGGGGAGCGTTCCTGCGCGTAGTGCAGCAGCAGCAGCAGCAGCGGCAGCTCCCGTTCGTTAGGAGAGACGTCTCTCGCCGGGGCGGAGGAAGAGGCGCCGCGGGTTTGTCTTTGGGTGCAGGCGCTACGGGGGCGCCGCCCGCGCTCTTGTTAAAGAGGCAATTGAGTCAACGGCGAGAAGCCAGTTGCAGCGCTGGGTGGAAGGGAGGGATCGGGTCCCGGTTCTCGGTCAACAGCGTCTGATTACGGACGGCCACGCGTAGCTGTGGCTTAGGCTGCAGTCGGCGGCGTTGCGCCGGCGCCAATTCCTTCACAGTTGTATGAGGCTGAGCAAAAAATCGAACCCAGGAAGCCCACGCGGGACGGAACCACGAAACAATGCCCCTATCTATACAAAGGCGTCCAGGAAGGCACACGCCAAGAGCTTGTCGTCGAACAAAAGAAATAAACAGTGCAACTACGCAGCGTGTGGCTAATTGTACGTATAGTAGCAATTTGCGCGAGAAACTTGCATAGTCCTTAAGGAGTGAGAAATGAGCCCTGTGAACAGAGATGGCTTTCTTAAGACACCCAATATTCCTGAGTATGGATTATTAGATAGCGCACAGGAAGACGCCATCGCAATGTTTATTTTGCCCTGCTCTAATGCACTGCACGTAATGATAACAGCTGTTTTGAATCAGATCAACGCTGTCATTGTCAAGAGTTGTCGCCGTTGCTCGCACAGGGCCATGGGCATAACACTCTATAGTATAGCTACGTGAGATGTATACGCGCCATTTACTCCTATTCATGCCTTCTCCAGCCATTCATGTCAACACCAACGTGATTATATCCTGATCAATACCATCACATCAGTTTATTCCCTCAAAACGCCAACAAGAGGTATTACGCAAAGGATGGGAGGTTAAATATACTGAAAGTGCTACGGAAGCATTATCTGAACAATGCTCGGTTACAGTCTGTGTAAATGCGCGCGCACACGAACGCACGCACGCACACGTTCTTATACGCTACAACTGTTCGTAAGAACAGATGCGAACCCATCGTGACGCTGGACATATCATTAGCGAAGGCGGCTGGCCGATAGCTAACAGCACTTACGAACGAAACGTTTTCGAATTTAACGTGCACACAAAAGCACGGTACACGTAAGTTTTTGCATTCCTTCCCCACGCATCGCAGCGCGGCCACCGCGTCGGGGAATCAAATACGCGACCTCGTGCTCAACAGCAGAACACCACAGTCACTGAATCACAACCGGCGGCTCACCAATACTTCGGTACTATTCTCGTATATAAGCATTCAATGCGTAAGATGCGCGTATTTTGCAACTACTAGTGTCTTCGATTCCAGTTTATGCAATTTCCGCAGGTCGAAGCTGACGAAAGTGCCCTTTCCAACTTCAAACAATTCAGCCAACTACTAATGCAGCATATTTTTTTATTCGACCGTCGTATCATCAGCTACACTCAACGATATAAATATTACTATCGCGCCTTAAAAAAGCAAACACAAGTGATCCGTTCCACAGAGATCAAATGAGATTTATAAAATGGTCACATGTCTAACAAGTTAAGGCCTTGTTCCCTTTCGGGCAAACCTTGGACAATAATAAGACATGTTTCAAATAGTAAAGTAAAAAAAAAAATGAAATGTAGCACGTTGGGATACTGCCACGTAGAGAGAGAGAGAGAGAGAGAGAGAGAGAGAGAGAGAGAGAGAGAGAGATTATGACAGGCATTTGCTAACGGGGCACCTATTATAATAAAGTAAAGAAAGGTTTCGCAAGGCCCGTGTGTTGGAGGCAAGGAAACTTCTAACAAGGCGGTGCCACAATAACTTCCTAAATGTTCTTAACAAAACATGGCTTTCATAAGGTGTTTGCAAACATGCTACCAAAAGCGTTCTATACGCGACATGTACGAGAACACAGAGACAGCCTCAATTTTGGAGAAAAACAAAAACGAGAACTAAAGAAAGCGTGATATGATCAAATGTCAAAACAACCAAGAAAAGATTTTTGAACGCGTTTTCTTATGAGTGAGTAGTTAGTTACACGAAGCATATAGAAAGCCAAGGACGAGCGCTGTCTTTCCCTCCAATTTAAGACGCGAGCAGCGGCTCGTCGTCGTCGGTGGCTTCAACACTACTTTATTTACGATGTAATTTAACGATAAGAGTGCACTGAGTTGGCTGGCCTATCTTCAATGTTCTTTCCTTTGCCCTCGCAGCACGAGGACCACCAAGCAGGAGCTCCGACCCCCAAAGCGAGGGCCAAAACAAGCACGCACTTACGGAGGCGGCTCGCCCTTTACGATCACTAAAAGTCGCCGGCTACAAACACGTCTACAGGTTCTCGCGGCGCCCAGAATATGGCATTCGCTGTCGCATTCCCATATATCAAGCACGCGCAGACGCGATACAGATTTTGACAGCGCTGTAAACGATATTTAATGACCGCAGTTCAATATTACGGGAAAACATGTTGTAAATCAACCATAGGCGGAAGTGTTTACCTGCAAGCCCACTAGGCTGCAGTCAGCAGGGAACTTTGCGAGTGCATGTGCATCAGATTTCTCTTATTAGAGCAGCCTCTCCACGAACTACTTACCTATAGTGAATGGGAAAGTTATGGCGTTTAAAATTCCGCGTGCAGGATAATTAATGAGCCTTATCGTGGTTAGACTAAGCTAACAGGCATCTATTGGAAACAGTGCTACTGTTGTGATTGAAAAATTGTTTCAGAACGTTCGGTATCGCTGTTGAGCATTCAACCTCGTAAAAGCGTCCCAATAGGAGAGAATTACGCACTGCGGTAGCAATGCCACATCTGAATGACGAAAAAAAAAAAAAAGAAACTAAAAAAGATCCTATACAGGAGGCCAGCAATCACAGACCATGTGCTCGTATAACAAAGCATTTTTTTCTTTATTGAAGAGAATTTCTGCACGAAGTAGACCTGCAACCCAGCGGTGACAACCTCCGCGGTTAAAAAAAAAAAAAAAAAAAAACCGACATCTAGGCTGGCTCGTACTCAAAAATGACACTTAAGCTACACAGCTGTTCCGTCAGAGGAGATGCCAGCCAATCGTGATAACTAACCTATTAAAGCTACACAGCTGTTCCATCAGAGGAGATGCCAGCCAATCGTGATAACTAACCTATTAATAGCGAAGACGGTCGACCAATCAGCACTTACGAAGGATAAACTCCATGGAATTATAGCACGCGAATCGCGATTTAAGCAGCGGTTATATTGACTGACGCGAAATGGAGTGTCCGTGGAAAATGACAAGCTTCATATATGCAGCAGAAGCATACACCATGAACATAAAACGATTCGTGAAATCGAAGAGGTCACCGTGATTTGTCGAACAAATCATGTCCACTTATTCATATAATTCAGCTGTAAAGGCGGACTTGTGCTATATCCCAACGGTGATTCCTAAAGAAAATTAGAGGTCGGTTAAGAAAATAAATAAATTGCGCCCAAACTCAGACGACTAGACAATCTTGCGGGGGCTTCGACTGCGCTCTCTCGTGAGCGGCATAGCCTCGCGTCGATAAGACTACCGCCCAGCAGTGACGTCAGCTTAAAGTCAGCTCGGCCCTCGTAGACGTAGCCACCATCAGGGCAGGTGATTGACAAGCGCCCAAGGGTTAGGGACGCAGCGAAAGCAGCCCTCGCGAGGACGGTCGAATGGGCGGGTTTAGACAGCGGCGCGTCGGCCTGGCTGTCATCGAGCGGAGGCCACGGCGAGCGTGTCTGGTAGTCCGCAGAGCCGCGCCAAAGCCGTGGCCAAGGTTACGCTGGCGCACGCGTGCCGGTTTCTCGCTCGCCCTGGCGCGTGCAGGGCACGGGTGAAAAAAAACGACATACAGGGGCAAGCGCCACGGGAAAGAAGTGAGGGAGGGGATGTTCTCTTTTCTTGGTGGGGGCTCACTCCGCCATCTCGTCATAATAATGGCTGACAAGTGGTTATATAGATCCACTCGTGGGACCCCGCATCTTTCTTTCTTTTTTATATGTAAGACGAGGCGCTGCTCCCAGGAGGGAGGGCACGGGTTAGCTCCCGCCGCGGGAGGGGAACGCGACAAACTGGGCCAAGTCGGAGGCCCCGCCGGCTGATGGATTGCGGCGGCCAAAGGGGTGCCCCGCCGCCAGCCCATCACGAGCCGCTTGCGCTCCACGCTGGCTTCGAGCGGGGCGCCACTGGCACCGCGGATGTAAGCGCACGCGACGAGCATAGTATGCACTCGCTGCGGTGTCCGCTAAGCTTCTAGTCTTCCTTGCGGTGCCCGTATCGCTGCATTTTCCAGCATTACTAAGGCCACGGGAGGTTCACGTTTCGTAAATTACGAGCCTCGCAGTGGATACCGCATGGAAGAGTGGAGAATAGTGAGCAGCTCAAGTGCATGTACGTACTGCGACCTCAACCAATAGTATAGGCACCCATCGTAGACATTGTGCAAGGGTAACAAATATGAAAGAAAGATGGCCGCAATATTTGGCATCACTTTGTCGCACCTTTACGTCGGAGGAACGGATATATAAAGTTCGATAGCGCCGCAAATTGGCGGGAAAAACGGCGTAACGCAAGTTGAGTGCTGGCGCACAGCGTTAAAATTGATAGAAGGTCACGCTGAAGGATGTGTGTCAAAAAAAGAAAGAAGTAACAATAACAGGGAAACAAACAACTTCATATATGAGTCGTGTGAAACACTTTTTTTTTTTGTATTTGCAGATGCGCACTTGTATGAAGGACGATGAAGGGGACCAACATATGGGTTAGTGTCGTGCAAGAATAAAATCACGCAGCTCGCTTGAGCCACCTCATGCGGCTCGTGATCACCTCCGATAGAAATTGCAGCACGTCTAGCAAAAAAGCAAGCAAGTGGGTTGTGAGCGAGACTATTGCAAAGCCTTTGCAAAGAAAATGACAGCACAACGCCCAGCAGGAAGGTATCCAGTAAGCCTAACTGAAGATATTGTTGCGGAGGGCAGAAGCAAAGATATGAAATGTATTTACACTATGTACACGACTGACAAGGACAAGTCCACAGCAGGCCAGTCACTGAAGCGTCGTCTTCTTCAGCCCCAAGCTCGTGTTCCTCTTCTTCAGTGTTGTGCAGAGCAGTGTACTATAATATCCACGCACTGGAGGGTGAATAAATATAACAAACCGCACACCCCTCTGTTTGTTTATCAACTATATGGTGTACTTTTTTGAAATGTGTACTTGGTCACAGCCTCTACATATCGCACTTCGCAAAATGTTCACAAAATTTAAACACTTCTTACGATCCATTTATTTATTCACTGACAGTCCCGGAGGCGTTCCTTGGGACGCATTTACCATGAATACCACAAATACACACCGGCGTAAATTGGAGAAGTAATGTTGCCAACAATAGCACCAGGTTGTCCCTGGGCATTTCTTGGTAGCCAGGTAAGTCACTCGGTGCCTATAGGTTACGTTATCCCATACAGCCTCGCACATGGCAAGACCGAGCCCTTAGTCTAAAAAAAAAAAAAAAAAAAATCTTAAGCTAGAACTGTTCGAAAAGCTGATGCCAAGCAACCGCGATTTCGGACATATCAAAAAGCCGTTGGCCAATGGCAAACAGAACTTGGAACGAAATGTTTTTGTGAATTTCGCCCCCGATCTCCCAGATGTCTACCGCACTAGAACCGTGCGGCTGACGAAGTTGGACTTACTCAAGGCTGAAGTAACGCTGCGGCATAAGCGGTCCTTTTGCGATCACGCAAAACTAGTTGAAAGCTACGGTGATGACTGATGAGTACTTGCGCACCCGGTACAGTTCCTGAAGGTGTTGCCCTCGTAGCCGAAACGCTACGTCGCGTGCAAGGTGCTCGTCATCGTAGCTCTCGAGCGTGTTTGTGCGGTCGCGGAAGAAACGCTCGTGCCGCCAGCGATGCTTGTGCCTATAGTAAAACAAAACGCGTTAGCCGCACGGTTTGTAGCACGGTAGACCGCTTGGCGAGTGGTTTCGCCACGCGGTAGTGTGAAGGATCGAGTGACATATCCGATGCTGCGAACGGCCGCTTATGGACAACCTGGTGCCATGGCTGACGACGGTTCTTCACCAATTTACTCCAAGGTAAACTTATCTCGGTGTAAATGTGTTCCATGCACCAAACGGGCAAATAATGTAAAGAAAGAGCTCGTGGACTGAGCTTTCTATATTATTGGCTAACAAAATTGAACTGAATTACTCATTGAAACGTGTACGATGCAATCACAACAAAAGAAAATGATTTACATTTTGTAGAAGAAGAAGAAGAAAACGCAGCGAATCGTCGCGAACAAGGATGCCGAGCTGGACTGAAGTGCATCAGTCGGAAAACCTGTAGCCACTGCAGCCGACGCGACGGGGAAAAAAATACTGGAGGAGCAAAGTAATTGTTTTTGTCGAGTCAAAATTACAGCAGCCGTTATAGCAACCTGTCGACGGACATCCGCGACCGCGGCCGGAAAATCAAAGTCCACAAACTGCGGCTTTCTGCCATCACACCTACGGGGGGAATGAAGTGGGCCCCAACTGATGTGAAACGTCTCTGTTACTTTCTTTTCCGGCACAAGCCTCAGAGAGAGAAAGAGGGGGGAGAAGCTTCAATAGCTGCCGGCTATAACTGGGCGGCTGGCAGCCACATTAGCGGCACCTGCCGCTCGGTTTTCGACAGCAACGCAGAAGGACCCGAAAGCGCCGGTCCGAGGCCACATGTGACATCGAAAACAGCGACGGCCACCGCAACAACGAACTGCCGGTTAAGTCAGCTATCTGCGCTAATACACAGCTGCTGACGGCCATATACCCCCAACCCGCTGCCAAGCGGAACGGGCAAGGCAAGCAACAAAAGCGTCGATCACGGTTGAAATTTATAGAATCGCAGACACGAACTACCGGCATCCCCCTCAAACCTTTGCTCAGCTCCCCTTTTTCTGCGTGTTTTCAGTTCAATAGAATTTTATCGTTTTTTTTTCGAGCTATTCTTGTTTCACCATTGCCTTGGGGCGTCAAAACATTTTTTTTCTTCTGATAAATTTCGTTTTCTGGTCCTGGACAACCTGCGGGCTCACTTCGCTAATGTCAAGTAACACGCACAGCCGCTTACACGTAAGCGGCGATAAGCTACCAGCAGCTAGAAATACCACGTGTGGAGCTCAAGAAGTTATAGCGCGCCTTAAATTTCACCTAGCTTGGAAAGTCTGCTTTTACGATTAATTGAAGTTGGTCTGTTTTGCGAAACTTAACTAGTCAGAAATAACTTACGGTCTACTCGGAACCCCTGATTAACGCATTAAAAGGAGCGCGAGTTAGACCTTACATATGTATACAATTCACATAACGCGCCAGTGTGACTATTAGAAAACCCGCCGTGGTTGCTCAGTGGCTATGGTGTTGGGCTGCTGAGCACGAGGTCGCGGGATCGAATCCCGGCCACGGCGGCCGCATTTCGATGGGGGCGAAATGCGAAAACACCCGTGTACTTAGATTTAGGTGCACGTTAAAGAACCCCAGGTGGTCAAAATTTCCGGAGTCCCCCACTACGGCGTGCCTCATAATCAGAACTGGTTTTGGCACGTAAAACCCCATAATTTAATTTTTTTTTACTATTAGAAAGTAGCATACTTATGTTTGTGGAGTACTGACGTCCTTTATGGGTACAATACGCAGATAACGGACAAAAAAAAAAAAAAAGGAGAGAGAGAGAGAGAGAGAGAGATATTTCTTATATATTATTTCTTAAAAGAAAACCGAATTTTCGTTAAGGTAGTTCAGAATGCATAGCACATGCACATTTTGTGCTTCCAGCAGAACTCTTAAAATTTATGAGCACAGATAACTTGTACAATACAATGAAACGTAGCTAGATGTGCGGTAGCATTTAAAGACACCGAATAATTTCTACTCATGAGGCTATGTTATGGAGCTTCTGGCAAGGCGCATTTTTTATTTGCTTCGTAAACAGGAACGTGTGCATTTGTTCTGTTTTGAAGGTACACCCGGTAAGATTCTCTGTTTAGGACGACTCAAACGCTTTAGTCTTCTCGAGTCAATCACGATCTGGTAGAGTGTCGCAAATACATTTTTAAGGGCATACTTTCGAATAATTCAAAGTGGCATTAGAAGAAATTAAACTATACGCAACGATTAATTGCGACCGGTCTGTTGAAAACGTACTCCGTGTTTTAAACACTTAGCATCGGAGACTCACAGTACGGGACACCGTCCTGAGTTTTTCGAAGCATGGACTGACGAGGCGCGGATAAGAATAGGAGTAAGTCACAGCCAGCATGTTGCGGCATGCATTTCTACAGATCGCATATTCATGCATACGTGCGAGGTCATGTTACCAAGAGCTTGTTCAAGGCCGTGCCGAGGGCGAGCATTTCTTCTTGAATGACAGGAGAGTCGCATTAAATGGCGCTTCAAGCGACAAAAAAAAAAAAAAAAAAAATGCACACACATCCCAAAAAACTTCAAGAGGAAGCATGAAACCCTCCTCCGCAAAAACACGGGTTCACGCGAGATGCGCTACACAGTGTTATTTTCTACCTTAAAGACATAACGACAGAAAAAAAAATAAAAGACAGTAAAACAATTCATGAACAGAAATATACGAAACAATAGACACGGAGGAACGAACTTTTGTGTACTGTGAATAATTTGTCACGTTCAATATCTGCGAATTCCAAAAAAAATCACACATTCAAGAAATTGTTACAACTCTAGTCGGTGAGAAGCAGGTGCAGAATAGTAGACTTATTCCTCGTAAAGTGCAACGTTTCAACGGGCGCGCTGCGCGAATCCAGAAGAATTCTATAATGTGCGCAGCAGGTGAAACAGGCTGACAGGATAACGTCGACGCGAATGAGACGACCAGGGCCGGAAAACATATCTTCGCAAAAGTTCGGCCAAAGCCGCACTTTCGTAGCGTGCGCCAAATCAGTATTTGCTTTTGCACGCAGCAGTCGGGTTCCTCTGTTCCAATCTAGTATACGCGCAGCGCATGGCAATATGATTTAAACAGAACGTTCCTCCAGGCGGCCATTCTGCATTCACAAGTCGGGCAATGCTAAGGACTACCGCTACAGCGGCACGTGCATGAACGCGCGAGCAAGATCAGAAGCATCAAAGCAAGTGTTAAGAAAAAAATAAAGCTTTAGATATGCAGGAAACAGAAGGCAAGGATGAGAGTGCGCCGCATATATCCTCACCGATCCAAGCAGTAATCCTGCGCGGGCGGTGGTAAATCAAACAAGATGATCACAGATGCGCGGTAGAAGAAAAGCGGTGGATCTGAGGCGCCCGCCGCGTTTACCGCCCAGGCGACGCACGCAACTGCTAACAAAGCGGCGGCGTGCTTTATGGAGCCACTCCGCGCGCCATACAATATGCATCCACGCCAACGGCGCGACCTCGCACCTTAATTTCTATACCAGGTGTGATCTCTCCGCCCTGTGGGTTGCGCGTCGCTTCCCGCGCCTTTCATTCCCTTTTACCTCCCTCATTTCTCTTCAGCCCCTCCCCGTTCTTTTTCTTTTCGTTCTTTCTCGCAGTTTGGCTTGCCCAACTTGATCATGCCGTGCGGCGAGAAAAAAAAAAAAAAAAACCATCATGACGCGCAAGCCTACTCGTGCACTGACGTGGCTTTCGAAAGCTGTTCTTTTCTACGATGTTTTATCCGTTTGAGTTGACCTCGTCTTCTCATGGCACCTCGTACGAAACGTTTCCTTCGGTACTCAGGACACATGTGGTTCTGCCTGCGTGTATACTGCTCCAAACGTCAGCGTCATGTCTGCAGCGCGCAGTGCGACTTTTTGTATGCGCGTTACTGCGGGAGGAATTGCTCCGTAGAGAAGACTGAATGTGCGAGGTAGTTGATTCTCAAGCATAGTAAAATATAGCTTTGAACAGGACAAGAATTAGTGTAGGGGGTCAAAGTCATAATGACACTATATGGCTGAAAAAAAAAAAGAAGAGCTTAATTCACGCTGAACGCGTTGGACGATGACGATTAGAAAAGTGAAACGAGGTAAAGCATCTGAATACCAATTATAAGGCCAAGATTCTTTTTGCGGTAAGATGCGTTTCGACAAAGAAATTGAAGGACTGTGCAAAGCTATGTACAGGTTCCTCGATCGGCCATTCATGATTCAGGTGCGTCCATTGTACTCATCAAAAGTGACGGCCTTAGCGGTTCTACATCAGCAGGAGTCTGCGAGCACACATAGTCGCTAAACATGAAATGTCACAGGATGTAGTGATGAGTATAGAGATCGCAGAATACCATGTAGCTGAGGTGATGCGATAAATTTTGTTGTAGTGCTCATGCACCGGCAAGCTGGCGGCGTGGCACCCAGTGCGACACAGAATGAAGTTCACTTCATGCATAGGAAATCCTCCCGTAAGCTGGTAATTACTGAAAATAAAAACTACGAAAGAAAGAAAAAAAAGCTCCCAAACCAGCACGACGGCGTCATCTCGAGCTGCTGCTATCTGGCGCACATATTTAAGTCGTTGCGGAACTAGGCCCTTATTCATAAACGGGCCAAAAAAAGTGAGAGCGAATTCACAACGATTTTTGTTCCTTAGAAACATGTCAATGGTCGTCCGCTTTGGTTAATATCATGTCCGCTACCGCGAGTGTCCGGCGGCTTACGAACTGCTAACGGCTTGCGAACAAATATAACGTACGAACTGCTTTATGAATACGGGCCCTGTTGCGTTAAGCGTGTCTTTGCACGTGCAACAATCACTTCTGAAGCTGCTGGATTCAACGACGGGACGGATCGCTGATTCTCAATCCACGGACAAGCATGACGTGCTACGTAACACGTGCTACGTAACGCCAAATCACGCTACACACAAGTTCGCCGCAGGCGAGCTGCTAGCGGCCCGATTCGTAGCAGCTCTGCCAGTTCACCCACGTCACGCTCGTCTGATGACTGAATCAGCTATTCGTCCCGTCGTGTGAATCAAGCTTAAGTGACAAAGTCGAAATTCTCAGCAGACCACAGCCCGTCAGCGCAGTAATGTCAATTGACACCTCACATGTGCGCAAACATTTTTAGGTGTTCTCGAAGCCCGCTCTACGTTGCCTTGACCAGAAGGTTCACCTCATCCAGCCTTACCATCCTCCATGCTTCCTTCTTTTCTTTAAGCATCAAAGCATCCGGATATAGTGAACACAGCAAAGGTCTTTAGCCTGCTATAGGCTGCTTTAGCCTGCTATAGGCTCTCGCATTCCTTCGCTATTCGAAGGGCACCCCCGAAGGCTCAATGTGCCAACAGCAGAGATGCTTTCACCTTCTGCATGATGTATACCTTCTACTACAGTTCACCCTCTAAGCCTGCTTAAAGACATCGTTTGAAAAATAAAATATAAATGCTCCTCTTACGGCGCACACCAATAAGGACGAACGACAGCAACACGAGGCGCTTGGAAATAGAAAAAAAAAAAACATTGCAAAAGAGGCGCACTTGGCCTCTCCTCTCAGATGCACTTTATGCTCCAGCCTCTTCGGAAACTGGCGGAAAAAGAAGAAAACAAACAACGAAAGTAAAAAAAAAAAAATAGCACGAAAGGGAAAACTTTATATAAAACGAAGCGTCGAAGGCTGCACTGCAGAAAAGTTTTTTTTTTTTATAGGCGTATACTGCGAAGTCTCCAAGCCGCACAAGGAACGGGCAACCCAATTCAATGAACTTGTGAGTCATCAACGCAAGCAAATGCAGATCCCCCAATTTTCCGTGCATTTCTTGCTCGCGCTCTCGTTGCGTCTCCCTGCATTCGCGTTCTGCTCAATGTGCGTATTTTTATCGTTCTTTTCTTTTTCCTTCCCCTTTTCCGCATCTATACATCCCGAGCAGGAGCGCACTTGCAGTCCGATCGGGCGCGTCCCTCTTTGTGCATTCGAGTAAGTAAACAAGTAAACAGGTTTCGCCCAGGGGTTCGAGCCGCTCCTTGCAATTACTCACCGCTCCCGCCGATGCCGAGGCAGCCTCGTGCGAGCGCACGCACACATACACACACAGCGGTGAATAGGCGGATAAAGAACAAGAAATAAAGAAAATAACGGGCGGCGAGAGTCGAAGAGAGGCATCGTGGCCTGCCCCGGCGCTGCTGCGCTCGCGAAATTCAAAAGTCGGCGCGTATTCCGACTCACAGCCTTGCCAAGCCGATCCGATAGGAAACGGCCAACGGGAGGGTCGCATCCGAGCAGTGATGGGTGGGCGCCACCATCGGAGAGCGAGGCAATCTCACGCGCTGCGCTCATGTGAGCCATTTGCGAGCAGCCTCTCTTCTCACTTACCGGAGCAAATTTGTTTCGCCAGAAAATTATTTCCTTCTCGACGTTTTCTTCTAGACTGTTTAGTCGTAGGCATTCTCATGCAAAAAAAAAAAAAAAAAAAAGAAAAAACTCTGACGGGACGAGCAGGGCGAGAGAGAGCGATAGACTGCGCTTCGAAAAACTTGGAAGTGTGCTTTCAAGCGAATGCTGGGTGCCAACATACGCAAGCAACTGAGAAGCGCAATTTCTAAGATATTTAATCATTCGAACAGTCAATTACAAATCTCGTCTATATGTTTCTGGAAAGGAATTGCTCTCGCTAAGAGGCCAGTACGAAAAGGAGGGGATAGAGGAAATTTTAGAGGAAAACAAGCGAGGAAATTTACTAACCGATAAGTAAACGAAGGCAATAATGGCCGGCAATACAAGCAAGACTCACTCAGGCTCACTCACGAAATACATTTTAAATTAGGTCTCATTCAATGACTAAGATTCGCCAAATTCACTCTCAGCAGAGACTCGCCGAAATCAGACCCAGCTGGATTCACTTGGACTCAGATTTACTGAAACTAGGCTCAATCAGGCCCAACCCGACATACGGGCTCACGAACTCGATCAGACTCACGGAATAATATACTTTTGTTTATTATTAAATGAAGCAAAATGGGAGACTCACGGAATCATGGACTCGTGGCCATACACTCACATGCATGAATCAGACTGACGGGCTCATAACTAACGGAGGCTCAGAATTTTCAGTTCCCGGTGAGGGCATTTGTTCGATTAGGAGTCTATAGATAATGATGTGACTATCAGCGGGCTACGTTCGCTAGATGCAGACGGAAAAGATTTGCGATTAAGGATATCGAAGGTGGGAGGGAAGGGCCGAAGATGGCGCGGGCTGTTACGCACTGTAAGAAGCACACATAACTTTAATATTTTTTTTTCAACTGGTGTGATAAGCGGCTTTACTTTGCCCTCCGATGTAAAGCTCTAGGTGTCGCGAACTCGTGTCTATTTAATTGATACGAGTTCAGAGTTGCAGTTAGGAAACTATTTTTCATAACTTGTAGAGTCCTAAGTCAGCAAGTAATGTAATGTGGGAGTGGATTCCACTCGTTTTACAGCCTTTACAATAAACGTTTCTTGTTCTATACGGATGAAATGACGCGAGATACCGTTTGCAACATCTGTGCCCTTAGGGGCGTTCTAAAGGGTGTTAAATTATTTAATTCATATAAGCCGCATTCACACGTCCTCATTCCGGCTCACATGTATAAATGCGGTCAACTGCGCTCATAAACACACCGGATCGGATGCGATTCAGATTTGAACTCGCTTTGACTGACACAAGATCCGATTCACTGGTACTCACTCAGATGCATGCTCACTACAGCGTCACTCTGACTCAGACTCACACCTACTCGGGCTCACCTCGATGCCCTCAGACTCGGACTCCCGACCACTCGGACTCACTTCGGCTCACCCAGGTTCATACCGCCAAGGACTTGCGGGTGCTCACTAAGACTCACTCCCTGATGAGTAGTCTGAGTGCACCGACATATGAACCAGACAGGGTTTGCAACAAACGCAGGGAAATGCGAGAATTAAGCGACAGGACCAGAGAGAGGAAGAAAATAAAGCACTTACGAACAAAAAATGCGGCACACGAGCTTGAAACCGCGCACTGGCCCTAGATTTCAGAAGCGACACGAGTACTTTCAGTGCCTTGGAAAATGAATGGTGGGACAAGGATGGCAGCCATAGGTCGGCGAGCGCACACTAATTAGCCGACTCCCTAACTCTCCTCCATTTTAACAAACGCGCCTGTACTGCAAACTCTTCCTCAGCTCTGCCGAAAGAAAGGCAACGCGTCTAGCAAGGACCACTTTGCGCATATTCATTTCTCGTGTGGGCGCAATTACGTTATAGACAAACCAGCCGTTGCACAAAAAATGTTTTCTAGCCACGCAGTGCAAAAAATGTGGCTGACCGATGTTTGACACTTGTAGTACTTATTGTTGGTTCTATTTACGCGAGAAATTAGTGAAGCAGACGTAATACCAAAACTGGGTGATATGTGTGTGAGGAGGGCTTCGATCTCACTATCAGGAAAAGAATTCGTCTTTTCTGGTGTGCCCGTACAGCCCTCGTCACCCTTAATCGGAACACGCCTTATGTGAATTTTCGTTTTTCCTGCGAACGGCGCTGGAGATTTCAGGTTGAGGTGCCTTCTATACCTTAATGGGGCGCTTTCCTTCGGGGGCTTTCGTTGTCCGCTCCCACAGCCTGCGTTTGTTAGAAACAAGTCACTAAGCAGCTGCCTTGAATGTTCGGACTAAGTCTGACGGCGGCTGTATCTGCGAAGTGAAGCATACCGCGTTGTAGTCTTTATTAGTCCTTCAGCAATGTGTACTGGTTGTTAGCGATCGTGCCGTTGTTTTTACTGCGATAGCAATTATATGGACACTCCAAGCGCATTTATGCCGTCACCGTGAGGTTCCGTATAAAGTCCAACGGCGAAATATCGTCGCCGCGCACCGTACGCTGTGTTTGCGAGTGAAAGCGTACGAGGGTGAGCCGGCAATCGCGGCTCAATGTAGCGCACGCGAGGGATGAAGTCAGGCCTGAAGCGCGTGGTCTTCTTTCGCGCGCGAGGCACGGGGGCGAGCGACGGAGAGCGAGGGAGGGTGGGGGTGCGTATGCTCTGTCGGTTGCTGCTCATAGCGGGGCCCGCACGGGCCCCGCCGTATCTTGAAAGCGATCTATGATGTGGGCGAAGTGCGCGCCCGCGCGGGCCTCAACTTCAAAGCGACCTGCAATGGGGACAAGGTGAATGCGCCGAGTGCAGGTAGCTTCGTATGAGCTGTGCTTTCGACGTTTAGTTCGCGTTGAAGCGAGACGAGAGACATCGCGACGGTCAATTTACCCGCTGCTGCCGGCGCGCTTTCTCACTCCGGCGTTTTCACAGCGAGTTCCCGCGGTCATCGAGCGAGATGTGTTCATGTTTACCTGTGCGCGCGTGACACCGTGCTTGTCTATTTAGTTAGTAAGCGAATGTTTACAACTTTATACGGCCCAATACACTACTATCCTTGCATCATATAGCTCTCTACAAATTTGCTATCGCAATCGATGCTTCGCCTTTCGGGCGAAACTGCGACTTTTGACCAAAACAACAGTCGCGCAGTCACATAATAAACAGTTCCAACACAGAATAAGCAGTTTCGTGCGAAGGCGGCTTGAAACCTCCTTCACACAAAATGTGAACTGAATGTTACTGGCGGTAGGGTGTTCACGGATTAATATTATCGGGTTTTGAGAGTGCATGACGTACCTCCGACATGCAATCGCATGTCGACGACAGTTTATCGTGTGTTCACACTGTATTTCTGCGCTGTTGCAGTATTGTTTCATAATGTTATTGCGGCGTGACCTTGCGGCGTGTTACGGCGCACACGTTGGAGCATGGACGGACCGCGCAACCAACGTTCGATTTGAACATAACACTAAACCTAAGCTGTTAAAGAATGCCTCCGTTTGTGCATCTCTTCATGGGATCCGTTATAATCTTTCCTTTTGGCTTCTTTACGGCGAGCCTTCCGCTGTTTACATATATTTAGCGCTGAACCATTATTCTTTCGCATTTTTTTCGTAAGAATATGTAACGAAGAATCCGTAACGGAAAGAAATCGTAGAACGGTTGAAAAGTAAGCTTGTTGGTGCATACTTCCGAGCATATTTGGGAACAGCGCTAAAAGACGGGAGAAGGCGGGTCGTGTTGTCTAGCCTTATCCGGTCTTTTTGCGCTGTTCCCAAGTATTCAAGTGGAAATAAATCACTAGTAGTGAACTTTCGAATCATCACAGTCAGCGCCCTGTGTGTCTTGTTTCTGCTGTCGTCCCATGTCTACAATGTGTTGCGATTTACCTATAAATACGCAAGACCTATAAGCCCGAACTCACATTTTCTTCATTCTGCTTCAGATTGGTGCAATAACATTATCCCGTGGTATACGCTGAGGATACTTATAAAGCGCGTAGTTTTATTTTTTCGCCTAGCTTGGCTCTGAAATCGTAAAGTCCTACGCTTATGTTCAAGTTGAGAGCGTATATAAACCGCGCCAAATTTTTTTTCGAATACACCTAGGTGTGAACAATGGCCAAGGTACCAACTTCTTCACACATGAGTTACGTACCAAACACACTGCGCGTGACCGCGCGTAAATAAATATATGTCTACGCCTTCGCGCAGCCTCGAACGTAAACGGCAGCTTGCACGCGTTATGGTTTTGCACAAATAAATGCAGTTACCCGACAAAGTGCCAGACCAAGATAACTACGCTTACAAACTGCACACTCGAGAGCTTCAAGCAGAACGACTAATAAATTTTTAAAGCAAGCAAGCGAGGGAAGCTGAAAGAGCACGCCGCAATACATCGACATCATCGGGAGCATTTCTGGTCGGCGAGGATAAGCGGTGCAAGCGCACATGCTTATAGGAGAGTCGAGTCATCGCCCTCCTTTCGCGCACGCTAGAGCATTCACGGTGGAAGGAGCACATTTCCGGCTAGATGCACACCACGTCCGAGGCAGCGCGCCGCGGAAGCGCAGCCGAAGCAAACGCGACGGCGGCACATACAATGACGCTCGCGGCATAATAGTTAGGTGTTGCTGCATGTTTCCATCGGCCCCAGGAGTAATGCCCCAAGGGAGGGACACGCAGGCCGAGCGGGCTCTGGTGCGGCGCCTTCCGGGAATATGAAAAGGACCGCTGGATTATCCACTGATACCTTGGGCACAGGGATTCTCGGAATGCCCAAATTATCAACTTCCGACGGGGAAGCCCGAGGCGTCCCTTTTCTCCGAGCCGGGCGCGACCCTTTTCAGGACGGGGAGCTCCCCGCACAAAGGAACAACTTAACCTAAACTACTTCTTGGGTTCTCGCCGCTGCTTGAGATGTTATCACGAGAGGGAAGTGATGGCGGATCGCAGCGGCGGCCAGCTGCTGTCGGGAACAAGAAGCCAGAGACGCCAGGAGGTCAACAAACTGCGAACGCCGCCGCGACGCTCGCACGACCGGTGTGTGTGTGACGACATTTAACGTAGGGTGTGCGGTGGACCTCTCGTAGCGGAGAACGCGCCCACACGCACGCATATGGTTTCTACGAAATTGATTTTCAAAGGCATTCTGCTCAAGGCACGATTCTATTCTTCCAGCTGTCTGCACATGTATATATAAACACCAATACTAAAGAACTTGAACGACCAACAGTTACTTTTACTTAACAGTCATGACGCTTTGCGGCGCACATGCCGACCATTTTCTTTACTGAAAGGCGTCCACGCATGCACCCAAGCTTCCTGCTTTGCTACCTCACTCACTAAAAAGAAAAAAGAAAACAAAGAAAACAAAAGCCGGTCACCGTTTGCGCGTATGTAGCCTGTAAACATCAAACGCTTCAACTAAGATGCAGCATCAGCAGGTACAAATAAGCAAAGTTATTCAATGGTCGAAGTTCTCCCTACAAAATACCACTGCGCGTCGACGGAAAACCCATAGGGTCTTTGGACCTGCTCCTAAAATCCGACGAAACATTTTGCAAGAGTCTGGGCAGCCCACGTATTTTCGATTTCGTTATTTCGCCAGACCATTCCAACAAGAACACGTTGTAACTGTGGAAACATACACACGCAGGAATTGGCTCGCCTGGTTTTAAAAGAATAAATGTCACTTGTCACCGACACTCGCAAAATTAATAACCGTAATAAACTTGCAGGGCGTGGCAGCGAATATCTGTCGATGTGAAATGTAATCTCTGTAACCAGCCTCTATGCATCATGCACCGCAGGAGAGAAAGTAAAATACTAAAGCAAATAGGAAGAACAAGAAGAAAAAACAACTGATAATCCCGATTAAAAGTGCACACAGAAAAACTCTTCCAGACAGCGTTCGATCAAGCATTAGAAAAACATATAAGAAAGAAAGAAGACAGAGAAAGAGAAGAAGGTACAAGGCGAAGGTACAGCCTCAACGATCAGCGCCAACATCATGCAGTGGTTTTTACCAAACGAAGTTGCTCTTTTTACAGAAGTAGTAAGGGTGGTAACAGTAAGATCTCAATGTGGGAAGCTCAACGTGGGAAGCACTACCACAATATATTTTTTACTGACTGCTTTCATGCCATGAGGGCGCTTCGAACTTGGAGCACAGAAGTGAAACTAGTCGTGCAGAATAATTTCTACGAAATAACTGGTCTCACCCACTAGTGCGAAACTCATTCTCTGTAATGTAAGTACGCTTATCCTCAGTTACTATTCTAGTTCTTTTTAAAATTTACATTGGTTTTATCCACGAAAAAAAAAAGTTACAAAATGCAGCAATGAATAATTTTTTAGAAGAAAAAAAAAAACGTTTCTATAAGGACAAATTCGAATTGTAGGCTTCTTAGGTGTGTATACTAGCTGATAAAACTATACTTTGAGAACAAACAAACATAAACGTTCTGCTAACATTGTGACAGAATTTGAAAATGCAATGTTTTGACTCGTATTGCGGCATCAATTACGCATTGTAGCGCTCAAAGTAAATATACGGCCTATATAGCATTGTATTGTATGCTTTGTTGGAAACTTAGCCATAAAAAATTTAAAGAATAAATGCTGTCCCAAGAGAGAAGAAAATTTTTGAAATGAACTACAAGGTTGCGCGGACATTCCCTTATTTCGCTTTCACTGCATAGCACGCTGCACGGCATGCTAAACCGACTCCGTTTAAGCGTTTCTCTCTTTTCTTTTTCTCTTTCTTTCTTTCTTTTTTTAACGAGTGCTTAGCAGAAGTATCATAGATCAAATTACCGCTCAATTGAACGCTTGCGTTTTGAGTGCCTTGCATGTTTTCAGCTTATTATTATTATTATTATTATTATTATTATTATTATTATTATTATTATTTCGAAAGATAGAGAAAAATAAAGGACTATTTGATTTCTGAACCAAACTGTCTGCGCCCGCTGGGTGACGTAGAGACAGTGAAATCAGTCCCAAATAAGTTAGCAAGTATATGGCACTGAAACGTGTATTTATTACCGATGGAAGAAGAGTACACTTTCAGCGCATGGACCTGAATGCAAGGCAATATTTAGCCCAGAAATGTATGGTAATGAGCTGTTGCAGTTAACAAGGCTCAAGAACGCATTTACACAGCATGGACATGAAGCTATGGGTTAAAGAGTTGCGAACAATTTACACAATGACAAGACAATTCACATGTGAAACGTTCCTGCGTTTCTGAACATAAATGAGCGTTTAAATCACATCACGACGCCATCTATCGCGAGCAAAGGCCAACCGATAAGGCAATACGTTCTATGTGCGCGTCCTATAAGCATTTGACTATACAGTATAGTGAGACGCGTAGAACGCGGGACGTGCGCCTTCATGGCGCTGTTTATTTCGCACCTTTATACCTATTGAAATTGAGCGCTTCGACGAATTCAAGCGTTTGTGTACACCAACGCATGCTTGAATCATTTCAAGGGACGAGCTGCCAAGAACAGAGAGTGCGCGCTGCCTGAAGCCACGGAAGCCACGTCGATCCAAGACAGTGACAATGGCGATCCACCTGTGTGTTACCATACGCAATGCATTCTCCCCTCGACCTGTTGAAGAGTATATGCCAAACGTCTGCAACACTGTTCACTTCCCGTGAGGAGGCAAACGGGTTAGAAACGGCTACCCATTCGACCTGATAAGCTGGCAGGCCAGGTGCCGCCATGCTGGTCGATGACGTAGCTTGCGTCTCATGGAACAGAAAAACAGCTTCTGCGCCATAAATAATACTGTCTCAGATGGATACCTCGATGCGGTGGACATTTCTTGCAAGTGTAATCACTAATCACCTGTCCTTTTTTACAAAAAAAAGCAGAAAAAACAACAACAGACTGTTTGAGGATTAAAGGACAAATTTAATTGGAAGGCTAATTCACTTAATGGCGGTATTTGAAGTGAAATATATCAAAAGTGGTGCAAAAATCAGAACTTCTTGTAAATCGATATAACTGCATGCCTTGCGAACTCACTGGCTTTCAACTGTCAATTGCAATATGAGCACTACAATTCCTAGTTAAAGATCGAATAAGTGAGCCATTGTTAATCAGCCAGTCATTCACATTGCTTGTGCAAGTGATGTCCGCCTAGTCAAATAATTATTCTCAAGCTTTGTAATTAGGCTAACTGCTAAAGATGATTTTTAGAAATTTTATCCGAAAAAAATGGGGGAGGGGGGGTGCATGAAACGCAATGAGCATTCAATTAAGTGCAGTTTGATCAATAATACCTCAGCGAAGCACCCGGTAAATATAAAAATAAGCAATATAAAAACACGTTAAAGGAGCCGGTGTAACATGCCGACCAGCGCACTGCGCAGTGAAGGCAATTAGATAAACAGAAGCGCGGCGCAATTTTGTGATTGTACAGTTCGCTTAATACAAAATTTATTCTTTAAATTAAAATTTTCTGAATAAGTTGCCAACAAAGCATGCCATACAATCCTAGACGTAGGCCCTAAATTTACTTGGACCACCTTATTGCACGATTGATGCCGCAACATCAGTGAGAACAGTATTTGTTCTCGAAGTAGTTTCATCAGCTAGCAGTCACGCCTACGAAGCCCGGAACGTGAATTTATTCCTTAGAAAAAAAATTGTATTTTTCTAAAGTATTATGAATTGCTGTATTTCGTATGTTTACTCGAGGCCATAAATACATGAAAATTTCAGTACAACTAGTTAATCGTTGTAATCGTGATATATTAGCTTCTTTACATTAAAGAGAATCAGTTTCGCAGTAGTGGGTGAGAAATAAATTTTTTTTAATAAATTGTTTATTCTGAACAACCTAGCAAATTTTACTTCTGCGCCAAGTTCAAAGCGCCCTCATAGACCATAGCACACACAAAAGAACAAAAGTCTTCTTTTCCCCATATATACTATCTTTCGAAGAAGTACTTCCCACACCGAGGTATAAGTACATTACTTTACGGCACATATTTCAATTTACGAATTGTAGCCGGTGAATTCGCAAGACGTATCCGCTTGGAACTAATTCTCAGGACCCCGCCCGTTGCGAGATAGTTTTCAAAGTGTCCAACGAAATGCACTGGCATTCCAGTCACGTTTGTGCTTCAATGCACGAAACAGCGTTTTCTTGAAAAAGTAAGTGGAACAACACTGCATTTTTACCGCAAGTTTTACGACGCATATCGCGAAACCGGTGCCATCCTCAGTATTCGTTCCAAGTCAATATGCCTTGCATACTCACTAGCTGCAATTTGTAGATTGAAAGATGTGCCGTAATATAATGAATTAAAACGTGAATTAGCGCAATTATGTTAATTATTCAATTAAGCGCTTTGATTTCTCGTAGAACTAATGGCTGCCTCATCGAGTAATTTAGGTCAAGGGTTAGACTTGTGCTCTCTGCTACAGGTAATTTTTAAAACTTTGGTGCAGCGAAAAACATAAATAAATAAAAGCCCAATATGTCGCCACACAGCCCATAGTATCGTTTTTGATACGCTACAACGAACTATCCGTTAGGAATAGGAATAGTTATGCAAGTCAACTAATAACTGATACACTAATTAATTTTGATTTCTAATAGTGGCTATGGCGTTGCGCTTCTCAGCCCGACGTAACGGGCACGATCCCAGCCGCTCGTGTACAGTGATTTGGGTGCGCGTAAAAGACCTCCGGTTAAAATTAATCCGCAGTGCTCCACTATGGCGTCCCTCACAGCCCACTGAGTATAGTTTCGGGACGTTAAACCGGGAACTTCATTAATTTTTAATTCACATATCATTTCACTGTTCTTTTTTTTTTGTACGAACGTACTCTCCATGGCCAGAATTAAAGTTGAAGAAGTGTTTGTTCTAATTTTCCTTTACGTGGAATGGTGTATCACCGTCGACACTTAAGCGACAACCGACGTCACCAGCATGGTCAGTTTCAAGGAATGCAGGCATACAAAAGAACCACGAGAGGTTGATATCCACCATTTCCCTCGCTTATTCGCAGGAACGATGCTCACGTCGCCCCGCATACAGCGTCCGCTTGTCGACGCTGTTTCTTTCCGCCTACAGTAAAACAGTATAGCGACGAATCAAAGGAGCATTAACGAGCCGGGTACTTTGCACCAAGCTCACGTTGAAAGTGGGATTGCGCAGGGCTGCGAGAGAGAGAGAAGCAAGCCGCAGTGAACGGGCACGACTATGGGCGTGCCGAGAGAAAGAGGCTCGGCATATTCGGCATTATGACACCATCCACGCACGCACGTGCAACGCTCCCGCGCTCGTTACGTGCTTGCGCGCGCGACCACCGGCGCACAGGCGAGATGAGGAAGAGGAGTTCCATCTCGGCGGCGGACGCCACCAGCCAACAAACAACTTGGGGGAAACCTTCTCCCCCCCGCTGCAGCAACGGTATCGGCGGCGCATTCGCAGGCGCGTGCCGCACCTCGCGGTCGACAAGCAAACACAAGCGGCCTCGGAAGCGCGAGAGCCGCCGCGATGAACGGGGCGCGTGTGGCGTGGACGGAGATGCTTCTTCCCTTTCGCCTTTCACCAACCGGAGGCACGAGAAGCGGAGTGATGAAGAAACCCAGGGAGCAAGCCGACAAAAAAAAAAAGAAAGGCGGCACGAAACGGGGATGAAAGCTCACGCAGGAGAGAGAGAGAGAGAGAAAAGAAGAAGAGAAACTGGAGCAAGAAAGCTGCTTATGGAAATGAGTGTCTGGGTCGATTCGGCATGCTCTAAACCGACCGAGCCTGGTAACACGAGCAGAACCGCATGCAAATGCATCCGGCCAGGTAAGCAGCAACCGCCGAGGAAAGGAGAGGGGATCAGCCGGGCCCAGATGCAACCGGGGCGGCCTATTTACCCCGCCGCAAATAAACAAGCCGCCCTGCAGCGTCGTCCCCCGATCGCGCACGGCGGCTTGAGTTACGCGGGGGAGCGACCAGGGAAAAGGTTAGGGGGGGGGGGGGGGGGGAGGCACTACTATACAGGAACAGGGGAGGCTCCGGGCGGCCTGCACCGAGGCTGCGAGTGTGGCGCGAACGCAAAAGGCCCACCGGTCGATGATGCAAGTTTCGTATGCAAATTAAGCCGCCTCCGTGTCCATCCCATTCGTCGTTCTCAAGTTTCGTTCTGATCGAGATCTTCGATCTAGATCTCCTTTCCTTTTGAAGGCTATTTACGTTACGCAGCCTCGCTCGTCGTTCCACTCGAAGAAGACGGAACACGCACCCCGCTTCATGGCGGCCGACGGCGGAATGCTTGAGCCGCGGTGCAAGGAAACCCGACGAGGAAACGGGGGGAGGAGGGGGGGGGGGGGGGTCGCTCCAGAGCGAAGCACGCCTCGTGTCTACCTTTAAGTGCAGAGGCCGTTTGAACTCTCGGCTCATATCAGGAGGAAGAGACCATCAAAAGCCGATGATGGGCAGCGCTCAATGCGACCCACTCGAGACATTAATAATGTTTGCGTGAAACTTAGCTACTGACCGTACAAGAAAGAGGCTCCTCAGAAAACTTGCTACAGCGAACTGTAGGTAGATGAAACAAGAACAAAACTAACACTCGTAGCGAGCACACCATACTTATTCGGACACCGGTTCCCCGTGAACCTCAGCTTGCAGCCGACACACGTAAGTAAAAGGGGGAAAAAAAGTACTTCGGACAAAGATATATATCCGTCTGAAGAGCTTGAGAGGTCTGAAAAATATACGCTTTTTGTGTCATCCGTCTATTAAGTACCACATATATATTTTTGTAATGCAGGGTTCGGTTTATATGAAAAATCCGGTTCAATATCACCAACCTGCAGAGAGGGTGCGAATAGTAAGCAAATATAAAATAGGTTACAAGGTTCAACACGATAGCATCAAAATGTCTAACTAAAGCGAAGGGACTTACCTTTATCACAGGAAGCCTGCAGCACAGATTCCGTGAATTTCGCTGCATAATGCAGCCGCGAGAGTAGGTCTAGATAGATATAAAGTACTAATCTCGCATGAATAAAATGCGCACAAATTTTGCAATTGACCCCCAGTCTACGTAGGGCGGCTGCAGAAACTCTGACCAAGGCGGCACCGGTCAGACCTGATACGCAGCGGGGTGTAAAGAATCTGAGGATTGTGACAAGCGGCCACTGAAAACAGGATCTCGGAATTTTAGACACGCTAATCTTATCGAGCGAAGCTAGCTTAGTAGGACCCTTTGAGGAATTATCGGGCGTTACATATGGGATATCATCGGCCGTAGCGAGGTTAGGAAAGCTGGTGAGGTATATACAGTGGTAACTGATGCAGCACGTCTTCTGCTACAAGGACCTTTCAGTTAAGAGAGATTCATCATCAGCATCACCATCCTATTTTTATGTCCACTGCAGGACGAAGGCATCTCCATGCGATCTCCAGTTACCCCTGTCTCGCGCTAGCTGACTCCAATTTCTACCTGCAAATTTCCTAATTCCATCACCCCACCTAGTTTTCTGTCGTCCTCGACTGCGCTTCCCTTCACTTGGCGCCCATTCTGTAACTCTTAAAGTTCATCGGTTATATACCCTACGCATTACGTGGCCTGCCCAGCTCCATTTTTTTTCTCTTAATGTCTTTTTCTCGAATGTCGAAGTCCAAGGACTTCGAACCGCCACCTGAGGCCACCAAAACCAAACTGCCGGCTCTTTCAATAAAGTTGATTTCTTCTTCTTAATGTCAGTTAGAATATCGGTTATCTTCGTTTGCTCTCTTATCCACCCCGCTCTCTTCCTGTCTCTTACGGGGTGATATATATATATGATCCAAGGACAGAGGCAACATCAATGAATTCGACAGCATTAACGAAAGGGTAACAGTCATTGTAAAAAGCTAAGTGAAAGACAAATTTGAGTTACGTAGTACAAGTCTGTGCGCCAACGCTAAGTCACGATGATGAAGTGGAACAGTTGTATCTAAAAAAATAATAATAATATTTAGTAGCGCAGAGCTCCGGATTAATTGTGGTTTTTTAACGTGCACCCAAAGCACGGTACACAAACGTTTTTGCATCCTGCCACCACTGGAATGCGGCCGCCGCGGCCGGTAATCGAACCCTCAACCTCGCAATCTGCATCAAAACGCCACAGCCACTAAGCCGCCGCGGCGGGTAACAGTACTATGAAGTTAAAACAGCAAAGAGAAAGGCCAGAACTCGGTACACCGTATAGCCACGGCCGATCTCCATACGAAACTGGAGAAAAGGCACACTGTGGAATAGCCAAACGGGAACTATATCCTCACATTGCACATTGCCGCAAACGTTGTTTTCTAAATTCACTCGGAAGCGATTGCGCAAAATATTCATTCTGGGTATAAAGTACGGTGCATGTGCAACTGTAAAGAAGTGGTTTACTCATGTTTTTCTCATCCACTTTCGAGAAATTTGGCACTAAATTGATCAATACCTCTGTGTCGTCCCAGACGACCGAAAGCAATTGCCTTGAGGTGTGTTTAGAAATCACTGAGATTGCGTGAAAATACCGGACGCAGCAGCAACGTGGCAATGTAATACGCGTAGTTCCGTCTTCATCTCTGCGTTTAATCAATGAGATGCAGTTTTAACCACAGCAAAGATGAGGCGATGATGGAGATAGTGGAGACATGGAGACGCAGCTTTTTGGCATCTTACCGTAGTATTTGAATTAAAATTTTTCTTCAAGTTCATAACATAACCGCAGACAATAAAAAAAAATCACCGCATATCCACGAAGTGAATGATGATGAGTGGGCGAAGCACCGGGGGATCATTCGGGTAACCGTGAATCCCCCGTATATATATATATATATATATATATACTGTACATGTGTACAGTACACATGTACACATGTACATGCTTCGGTATACACAGTATACATGCAAACCAGAGCTACGGACAACGGACGACGACGAGGGACAAGGCTCGGCCCTAAGGTGCTTCAACACAATGAAGAGCGATTACGTAACATCGTTGTGTTCGGGTCTCAGGAGGATACGGCATCGGCTCTAAAAATAGTAGAGGAAGTATGTTGGCAGAGTTCTCGAAAGAGAAACGACTACAAATAATGAACACCTTATTCCGGAAACGCAGCAACAGGAAGTGGACCTGGGAATCCCTAAACACGGAAACAAGAAACAGACTACATGCTTTGCGCCGACCCCACCGTTGTGCAGGATGTAGAGGTAAGGTAAAGGGGGGCACTGTTCACGTGACCCTAATTTCCAACTTCACGAAAACAGCAAGTCACTCAACAATGGTTGACCTCCGACGAAAAACGACTCGGTTGCTTTTATTTCAACACACCGACAAACAAATTTATTTTAAAAAATTAAATTATGAGGCTTTACGTACCAAACCACGATCTGATTATGAGGCACGCCGTAGTGGGGGACTCCGGAAAATTTCGACCACCTGGGGTTCCTTGACGTGCACCTAAAGCTAAGTACACGGGTGTTTTCGCATTTCGCCCCCATCGAAATGCGGCCGCCGTGGCCGGGATTCGATTCCGCGACCTGGTGCTGAGCAGCCCAACACCATAGCCACTAAACAACCACGGCGGGTAATCAAATTTATGGACAGTAAGGAAGGCAAATGACAGTGTGCCTATTATCACTTTTCTGACTTACGCGATGGTATTTCCGTCAAATAAAGATCTACGTACTGGAGTCTATAAAACAGGAGATGTTCGATTAGTATGATAAGAAGGTATATTAATTCCTTCTTGTGCGCCTTATTTATGGTCTCCTTACAACTGTGTCTATAAATTATTTAGTAAAGCTACACACGATTCTACACCTTTTCACGCCCCATATATAAAGCACTTCGGTCATGCCTTCATTAAAAAAAAAAATAACACCGCTGTCTAAACAACGCCGAATCTGTGGTTGGAAAGTGAAAGAATATACATGTATAACGCTCAACTGATGACCTTTGTCTCCCAAGCAAGCAGGTACTGCAATAAATTCTAGTTAATACAGTCGAACTTGCTTATACCGAACACGAATATTTCAAAATATTGCCTAATATAAAACAGTAGAAATATATCCCCTGGGAAACTCATGGCGAAAGTATAGGCGCCTTGCATCTCTTTATCGAACTCCATGTACAGGCAGTTTCGACTAAGGGTCAATTCACGCGAAACATCCCAGATGCAGCCCGACCTATATCGATTTCGTCCCCAAAAAGTTATGCTTGATCACTTATTAATTATCCGCCGAAATTATTCTTTACAAATATTTTCGGCTGCCAGTCACCATGTGAAGCGCCGGTGACCGAAACGTGGTTGTGAAAAAAAAAATCAAAGCTAAAAACGCTAAATAAGAGCAATGTGCGAATAGTTCAGAAAATATAACTTTTGTTATTGGGGAGTGTTTACAATCGAAGCAAATAAATTGATGTCGGGTGAATTTAGCATTTCTTATGAGAATTTACGACTTTGACAGATCCAATCCAACTGATTTTGCCGGCCGCAAAGAGCGTTAAAACCAACAGCAACAAAATTTCACTTTGGTTGAATTGGTTATAAATTAGTCGTATATACAATTGATAAGAATCATTGCAAAGCTACAGGGCTGGTAATTGTTCATTTTTCTTATTAATAGCGTTTAAATAGCACCGAAGCAGACGACCCGTGCGCCTGGTGGTTAGCGGATACGACGTAAATCTCGCATCATGACCTCCGACATTTTTAGCGCGTCGCGTTAACAGCTCCTTAAGGATACCGCTGTTGGTATACGCTTGAGCACTTGAAGCTTCTCTGTGGCGGGTTTGCCTGGCTTCTCAAGATGGTGGTCGGCATCTTGAATATCGTCGATCCGGTTCAACGCCACGGAGATGGCGATAGCGAAGGCAGGCACTTGCTTTTGCACCTTGATGGTGTACGCTCGAATGCTAACAGCAACAGCGTTGGTTAAAGATAGATTCCAAGAGCCACAGAAGAGAGACTGCAGTTCCTCACGATAACAATATTATATTACTGCTTAAGAATGAGCGTCACTGTCTTCTTCGATGATGCAGGAAGTGTGATGTATCCCTGCTGCAAGAGTTAAGTTCTGGGACGGGTATATAACCCTCAATGCAAAAACTTTAGTGTGCGTATCGGGACTCTGTACTGAATTTACGGAGTTTCACACACCGCACTGTACCGAAGAGGGCCCGGGGCGTCCATGACAGCTTCCACTCTCTCTCTTTTATTGAGATATGCATGACTAGCAATGGAATTGCGAGGACCTTGCAAGTAGAGATTTCACGCTTGGTGAGCCGAGTTCGCCGCCTCCATGATGTACAATATGCAAATATTTCCATCGCACTCCCTGATTTAGAATGAGAGCATTGCGGGATGTTTATGCAAAACTAATTTGCCCTGCAGCAGCTTTCTCACGAAAGCAGAGACTATTCTGTAACAACCAACCAACCAAACAAATAAACAAACAACGCTGAACCCAAAGTGCACGCAGGCAAGGCGTGCACCTACACATGAACTCGCAGCATCGAACGATGAATGACCAGCGCAGAACACCAGTGCAGACAGGTCGAGACAGAAAAGAGAAACTAGAGAACGATGCCACATGACTTCCTCAGCAACGGGCCTGTCACAAACGCAGCCGTACGACGCAAGCCATCGAGCGCGCTGCGCGATCTACAACGAAGCTCGGCCATTTCGCAGATGAAAAGAAAAAAAAAAAAGTGTGCGGGCAGCTCATGCAGTAGCATCCGCCATTGCCTAAGGAGCTGTCTCTGTTCGCCCACTGCTCGCTCCCCCTCCTTTCTTTTCCATCCGCTTAAAACGCGAAATGTATCGATTGCCTTCCTTCGCCTGGACCGTCGCTGGCCACCATTGTTGGCAGCTAGCGACGCTTTTAAACTTTTGAGTAACAACGGTGGCCCCAAACAAGCAGCAGGCAAAGCGCGGCGGGGAGAGGCCTGCCGGGAGGTGAGAGCAGCCGCGGGGCAAGGAGTGGGTAGAGCGACTCTCCCCCCTCTCTCTTCGCTCCGCATCCATTTGGCTCCATCCTCCGGTGGCCGCCGTCGCCTTGCGGGGGCCCCCTTCGTTCCACTATTCAAATTCCTCCTTCTGCAGAGAGACAAGCCGGCCGCGGAAACAAAAACGCCGCTGTGCCGAGGGCGTCGAGCGCGAGGAGGAAACACTGGCTGATGATGATGATGATGACGACTGCGGAGAAGGGGCGGCCCTCCTCGCCGCTAAGTTTCATAAAATTAAAGCCCGAGGCGCGCGTCCAAAGAAGAGAGTGAGGAGGCGAAAGCGCGCCTGCTCAAAAAATTAAGCGCGGGGAGCGGAGGAGGGGAAGGGGCGTGCTACATGCAAATTCCTCGCCACCTTGGGATGAGCCAATGGGAGGCCGCCGCAGCCGCCGATTTCAGGGCGCGCTCTTTCCGCCTTTCTTGTTTCGAGGCTCGGGGCACAGTTCGCTGCGCTCCTCCTTTGCATCGCCCCTCTTCCTCTTTCTTTTTGCTTTGTCCTTTCATTTCTCTTCCGTGGCGCACGCATCTGCGCGCGAGTCTGTATCTATCTCCGTTTCCACTCTCGAAGCGCGTCTCCCGTCGATTTTGCGCGCGGTGCTTGTTGTTTGTTCGTTGCAGCTCCTTTAATCTCGCAGCGCGGAATGAAGGCGGAGGAAGACGCCGGCAGCAGAGGAGGCAGGGCGCGTGCCAAGAGCGCGCCGAACGAACAAATACGGCACGTCGGCGAAAGAGAGGGGCGAAATTTTCTTGTTTAGTCGCCAGCGGATGGGGGGCCAAGAAGAAGGATTCCGGGGGATTCACGACGAGAGAGAGAGAGAGAGAGAACCGAGTCCCGGAATCTCCCCCGCCTATTTACAAATACACAAGAGTGCGTAACACGAAGGAAGAAGCACAGGATATGGAAAAGGGAGGGGGAGGAAAGAAAATGCGGACTTTAGAGCCAAAAAAATACGCGCACAAATACGAGCGCGCGCGCGCGCGCGCGAGCGGGACAAGGGAAAATAAAATCTCGCAAGTCCAGGAGACGTCGATCGATTCCGAGCGATGGCACAGCGAGGGGCAGCGAGATGTGCGTATGTGCGGCTAGAGGCGAAGGAATAGCGAGTTTTGGGGAAAAAAACGGAAGAGAGAGAGAAAAAAATAAAAGAGGGAGCGGCGGCGGGAGAATCTTAAAGAATTTCTCGTTTGTTCTTGCCGCTCGGTACCTCTTATTACTTATACCTTCTTTCTTTTCGGCTGGCAGAGGTGGGAGAGGCCGCGCAACTTCCTTCGCCTGTCGTCTTCGTTTAAAGACGCTCCTCAACTTGCCTGCCCCCCTTCGCTGGCGGAAACCCCGCGACAGGAGCAAAAAACCCGGGAAAGTATCCTCAGCGGAGGCGAAGAAAGATATGTACATACGTATAATCAGGAGAGCCTGCGCGGAGGAGGGAGATGCTGCGGGGGCAGCGACGCGGCTGTGATGGGAGCGCCGAGGTGGGGGGTGAGAGGTGATGGCGAGTTGAGAAAAAAGAAAAATTAAAAAGAGGAGCTCCGAGCGGGAATGACCGGCCACCACCGCTGCCCCGAGACGCTGTCATTAAGAGCGGGAAAGGGAAGGGACCCACGCACAAAGGAGCACCGCATTCCCGTCCCTCGCACGTCCATTTTTTTACACGCCTGCATGCACCGAAAGGAGAAAAAGGAGCTCCGGAGATAAGAAAAGATTCTTGGCTGGCGATAAACGATAAAAAAAAAAAACGAATAACTGAAATTAAAAAAAAAGTCCCCTAGTGCGTATCTTTGTGTATGTAAGTGTGTGGGTGCGTAGACGGGGATATGGGCAAGAAAAATGCCATTCCGGCAAAAGGAGAATAATGATTTTTCTTCGCTCAACTCTCGCAAAAGGTCCGCCATTTTAAAAGCTCCGCATTACGGCAGTGGGCGCGGAAGCGAGGTAGCCGCTCGGCTCTGGAGCGCCAAGGTGCTGCTGCCGCCGCCGCATGGCCAGATTGGAACCGCGAATGCGCTAGTGGCGCCACGCTGCTCGCGCTCCCGGGTCGCTGTGACATCGCGCAGTGCGAATGGCGGGGATGATGCCGGAAAGGGCACAACGTGCACAGCATTACAGGAGGAGGTCGCGTGGTGAACACCAAAGTGAATATCATTTACGTTGAATACGAAGTTGTATGCATGCACTAAATATAATTTACGACACAATAATACGGTTTACGTTGAATACGAAGTTGTATGCATTCATCGCATATAATTTACGACACAATAATACGGCGGTGGTGGTGGTGTTGGTGGTGGTAGTAGTAGTAGTAGTAGTAGTAGTAGTAGTAGTAGTAGTAGTAGTAGTAGTAGTAGTAGTAGTAGTAGTAGTAGTAGTAGTAGTAGTAGTAGTAAGAACTAATAGTCAAAGCTGTAGCAGTGTAGTAGAAGCAAAAGTAGTAAGAAAGACGTAGTAGTAAGCTGAAGTAAAGTAGAAGTAAGTCGAAGTAGCACGACAGGGGGATCCTAGCTGGAATTGCGTAGTGACTTTACGTGCGAGACCATGTAGATAAACTCTCGGTACCATGTGTCGAAACCTTGATTTGAGCATTTATTTTAAGAACGCGCTGACTTGAAAGCACTACCCGAAGAAACAAGTCGGAAACACAAGTTGACAGGGCCGGGAACACGTCTTGTTTCTTCGTTTAGAGCGTTTAGGTCAGCGCGTTTTTAATAGAAATCAAAATGAACCAACTAGCCTCATTTATTGCTCTGTTTATTTGACACGATGCGACTTCTTTTTGACTGGCTGAGCGAACGAAAAAAAAAAAAAAACTTATCGAATCAAGCAACACAACCTGAATTGACTGTAGACAGAAATGCGAGATGTCCTCACGAACGTAACCCCCTGAGTTCTCGCAGAAATCAGCGGATTAAACATTTGTGCAAACTTACTAGCAACGTCTGGTAGCCTGTGCATAACTTATGATGGCGTAAAATTCTCCATCGTCGATGTGCAAAACGTGTAATGGAAATCGACTAAGAGTTTATGAAATATGAGAAAGTTAAAACCCTGCAGGCACCGATTTTCCTAAGAGCCTGCAGAAGTCACCTGGTTTGCCGCAGCGCCGTCGTGTTTGTCAGTAATAAGCGAACTTCCGGTTCTGACGGCTACACAAGTTGTGACAGAACTGGAGAAACAATGCACCCTGACAATTCGTGCAAAGGAAACCTGCGAAAATTCAGAAAGAACTGCTTTCTGCATGCACCGACAGCCATTAGAATCTCGCAGGTTCACAGCTATTTCAATGTTATGGCCAACGTATTCAAATTTGTTAGACGCATAGGCGTTGACGGAAAGGAAGAGAATGGCAAATGAGGTATTGAAGACATTCCAAGATATCTTTTACATTTCAGTGCAAATACACTAAACACTGAGATAAAATTTGGCGCACAATGTTTACAGTTGGAACAAGCGGTGGCGCTACACGAAGATCATTTTTGACCGCAGCCAATACAAGCTCCGAGTTTGACAACTGCCCACGATGGTAGCAAAACTACGTAACAATCAGCATTGCGGTGGTTCGTACATAAAGACATCTTTGTTTCCGAGTGCGAACAGACAACGGAGACTAACCTATTCAACGACAACGCAATGCTTGAAAGCTGGTAATTTCTGGCTCCAAAGGTGGAAATCGATAAATGGACATATATTAGTCCATCTGCCTTTGTTAAGAATAATCGATTATTACTCATGATGATACAGTCGAATATATCTGGAGTTGTTGCCGTTTTACACCCCACAAAAGCACCTTGACATCGTCTGAACAGCTATACGAAACCAAGCAACCGGCGTGCTTTTGCACTATAGGTATGATACTATATACTACACAGGCTACAGCCACAGCCACGGCAAGTAACCACTGCGTAGACCGTATCAGTGACAGTTGAACCAATTCTGTTTGGAAGCTCTTCGAGTCAAAACCTTCCAAAACAAAGCAGACGATGCGCATAACGCCACAGTTTCTCCAAAATAACTCTAGAATAAGAAGTAATTACACTTAACCAGAAACGTCTAGGGGTACATAAATGACGTAACCCAATACTTAAAGTTTATTCACGCATTATAAATCTTGCATGCTTAACTTATGTTACAGCTAGTGGAGGTCTTACGGTCTCATTTTGCAATTGTGCTCGCTCCCAATCAGTAGTGGGCCCATTTGTTTTGGAGAAGGCCTTTGGGCCACTAAGGTACAGAAATTTAAGGTAAGGTAAGAAAATATTTCAATTGAACAAACGAAACACCAAAAGCTTAATGGCAAGAACATGAATAATAATCTCAGTGTTGCCAGTCACGTACAAATAATAAAATAATTAAATCGTCTATGTTTGTCACAGTTAAATAAAATACACGTGCAATTCCTAAATACCTGCTGGTACGATTGGAAATGTGAATCTGTCGAGAAGAGAGAGAGAGAGACGACATGGGAAATGTAGGGACGTTGGATTGGCAACGGTGCTGTGAAAGTGAAAATGGGAACAGAAAGAAGTGGTGTAGGGGAGAAGACAGCCGGTCTCTGAGGCGGTCGTCAGGGTCGGTGAACTTGAAGAAATGCAGCAGCTATCTTTTGGCCGTTTGCGTAGTCGACGCGCGAGACCACAGTCGCTAGCTGTGAAAGGTTCCTATCGTAGAATGAATTCGGTGCGAAGTAAAGGGTAAATTTATTCGTCTCAGAAAGAGCAGACGCAAAAATATATATATTTTTTTAAAGTTTCATCGGAAACTGCAGGGCGTTGCGCTTAGCACTTTCCTATGTTTCATTGAAGAAGTAATAAGGGCTCATGAACGGCAACGTTCAGTCACAAACACCCGAATAAAGTTATTTGGAATTGTGCTTGAAAAGGTGACAGGTTCATTTAAATAGATGGGGAACAACATGTAATAACATAGAAGAACATGTAAACGGGGTTCAATTAAATTACAGGCCTAATATGAACATTTGCGAGGAACGGCTTTTTTAAAGACTTGAATACAAGAACAATGCTTATGTTACTTTGCAGAGGCACTGAACCTATTTTTCACACTAGTGGACATGACAACGGTGTGCACTGCAGTAATGGCAATCCCCCCCCCCCCCTCCCCCGCCCCCCTTCCATTCCTAGTCTGCATGCAAGCAAAGAAAGGAACGTGGCACAGTACGTGAAATTTAAGGGGGAAAAAGTACAAATGCCCAACACAGCCTGGATCCGACAGCTTCTTTTCAACTTGCGCCACCGCCTATATAACGACCCCCTAGAAGACCCCCCGCCGCGGGCGGCTATATTGACAAACATGTCGCCAGTGCACGAGGCACCTAAGACGTATGAGCTCTACGGTTAAAAACGAGAGCAGGGATAGGCCGCATAAGGGATGAGGCAAGGGGGTGGGATCAGGGGGAAGAAAAAGGAAGGGCATAGTGGGGAAAAAAGAAAGCGTAGTGCAAAGCGACAGGGAAGGTCCAGGCAACACACCGACATGAAGCCACAGCGCTTGATTACGTGAGACGAAGAGAGAAAAAAAAAAGTTGATAAAAAAGCGAAAAGGAAACGACAAGCAAAGAACAAAAAAGAAAGAAAGAAAAAAAAAAAAAACGAGGACCACGGGAAGAGCGAGCGAGAGGGGGGGCAGCGCAAGCGATAAGAAAGCGAGCCTTTTAAAATGCGCCATCATTAGCGGACCGCGTCCTTCCCATCCCGCGCTTCTCCTGCAGCCCAGCGCGCCTCTTTCACCCTTGGCGCATCGGTAATGGTTGCCGGACGTTCGGGACGGACTCCGGGAACCCTGATTGATTGATCACGTCGCGAGATCGATACGTGTGCGTAGCTGCCAGGGCTCGGCTGCCCAGCGCGACGTCGCCGCCAAGAGGGGGGTGGAAAACGAGGCTTCCGGTCACCTCCCTCCGCTTCGGCGCTTGTTTATTAGCATGTAAAAGAAACCTCCCTTGCTGCAGGAAGACGCAGCGTGAGCGAGGCCGCAGCGGATGCATCCCGGAGGAGAAGGGACTGCGGCGCGGGGCCCGCGGCAAGCCGAGCACAAGGGCGCGCAGCCAGAGGAGCAGAAATCGCTTATTAAATTCCTACTCCTCGTTCCTGGCAGGGCGCCCTTCTTCTTGCCGCTGGCGTCGTCTTGGGACCCCCCTATTCCCTATTCTGCGTCGTGCGCTTGTTTTCTGCCCGAGATGCAGAAATGCTTGGTCTAGGCCTAATGACCACCCAGAGGCAAGCCGCACACGCGCGCCTTTGTGTGCGCCTCCCCCGACCTCGCTTTTCTCGGGTGCGTTCCTCCCCCCTCAATTGTATGCGCGCACTTACGCCGAGCCATGAACCGGCAACCACGGCACGCGGATGTTGACGACGACGAACCTCAGTCGCACACGTCTTCCCCGGCGTTATACTATTCGGATACGCATTCCGTCTCGTTTGTGTGCAGCCGCACCAGAATGCAAAACACTCGCTGCAGTGCTGCACTATAGGATTGCGGGTTTTTCTCACTCCGAGGACGTCCCTATATATAGGTGGCCCGTTCGCGCGTTTTATTTCTCTGCTAGATGACGCCACAGTAATCGCAGGTCGTGCAGCGCGAGCGTTAGCGACAAACAAATGTGGAGCGAATGAAAAAAAAAATAAAAAATCCGTACCACTGAATTCCCAGCGCCATTTCTGGGTATCGATGTATGTGTGTGTGAAAGAGGTGTAGTTGAACAAAATGTTTTATTTCCCTCACGAAGCCCGCTTTCCTGAATGTAACACTATAAGCGGGAAGGTAATTCGAATGAAGTATCTTGACCACGCTGTACAGGTTTATAAACCACCGAACTTATTATGCGGCGTGAATAGAGTGGTGTTTCCCATGCGATTTGCCCCAGAAAGTAATTCTGTCATGCTACGGAATATAAAGTGCCAAGTGTATCAACTTAGAATTAGCCCCGCTTTAGCGAAAACATCTCCGCCAGTGCCTCAGAAAAAGAGAATATCTTGAAAACCAGTCATTACAGCACATTTATGTTTGTCTATGGCTTATGCAAACTTCAGAGCGCCCCCTGGAAAGCCTGTATTTATATTGAATACCCCCAGTATTCCGTCAGATGACCAAAGAAGAAAGAAAGAAAGCAAGCAAGTAAGCAAGCAAGCAAGCAAGCAAGCAAGCAAGCAAGCAAGCAAGCAAGCAAGCATGAACGGACGAACAATGAATGAATGAATGAATGAATGAATGAATGAATGAATGAATTGCCCCCAATCTCAAAGCAAAACAGTGTAAGCCCCATTGTTACTACAACACCAGTGCGGCGGCGACAAGGCAACAAAACATAGCGGATTTTTGGCTACACAAGTCTCTCAGGAGCCAGAAGGCCCGATATTTAAACGTCATGTGGTTTTATGTACCAAAACCACGATCGGGTTATTTAGGCACGCCGAGACTCCGGATTGATTTTGACCAGCCGAGGTTCTTTAGAGGGACGCTACAGAAGCTCAGTATGGGCTAATAAAGTATTGTTTCAAGTCTCCATGTTAGCTGATTTCGCGTTAAGAGGTTGATTATTATAACAGAAAATGAAGGTCAAAGTTCCATTTTTAGAATTTCACGCCCGAAACCTCACCGCCGTCAGTGTGACGTCACGGATTTCAAGGTATTTTCTCGTATCAGTACACGTTCTTAAAACTTGCTAATTAAGTTCAGTCCTTGGCTCTTTCAGAATACAATGTAGTCAATATTGCCACGTGTACTTGTTTATTCACCGATAATATTCATATTCACCGATAACAAGTTAACAAGGCCCGAGCTGCCACCGTCAAAGTTCATGACGGCACGGCGAGCTGGTGCGGGAACTTCAATGTGGCGTCGCCACCAGTCTTTCGTGTTTGTGTCTTTTTTCTGTCTTATCATGGTAACCGAGGCATTTTATGGTATTGCATAAGAATAATTTACTAACACAGCTCGGGTAATTTTTCTCGTTAGCATGCCTATAACGTGCACGTAAATCCAAGTACACGAACGTTTTTTTTTTTTTTTTTTTTTTGCATTTCGCCCCCATAAATGCGCCGCCGTAATCAGGATCCAACCCGTGACCTCGAGCTAAGCGCCAGCGCAACAAAATAACAACTAAGCTACCGTGGCCGGTAGTCCGATATTTCCACACATAGTTCGCGGAAGAGCAAAGAGCCGCTGTAAGCTATATACCCGATGCCACAGAAATGGCAAAAGGACACCTCGACTGACAAGAGGAGCGGCAAACAAGGACCACTCAACGCTTTAGACAAGCGATACTGTTTTTGCGAAGCATTTCTTTACCACAACAGTAACAGCCACAGCACTCACGCGCGCTTTAATTTTGTTGACGAAGAGTGGTCGTCTTCTTTCATGTCGGCAGCGCGGTCATACGCGCCTACTATACGTTACTGAGAAAAAAAAAGGGGGGGGGGGGGGAGGACATGCGTTATACGTTACAGGAAGGAAATTGCTAAAGCACGAGTATACACATAAACAAGTGTTTCTTTTGTAGAGTGCCGGCAGCAAGAGTATACCGCTTTGATTGATCGAATTGTTAAAGACTACATCTGTAGTTACGCCGCAGAAAAGGACGACGCAAATAATAACGTACAGCGGCCGGCACGTTCGCCGAGAGTGCTCTTTCGGACACGGTGTTAAGCGTGAAGTGGTGAACATCGCGGGTAGAAAAGATGATCAATGTCTGGGGACAATAGTACGCGTATATACGATCGGTAATGGGCATCAAAGAATGCCACTTAAAAGAAGCGCTGCTATTCCCACCAGTCTATCGGCACATTATCTTACCCGCCGTGGTGGCTGCGTGGCTATGGTGTCCCGCTGTTGAGCACGAAGTCACGCGTTCGACTGCCGGCCGTGGCGGCCGCATTTCGGCGGCGGTGATCACAGGTGATTAAAATTTATTCGGAGTCCTTCACTACGGCGTCCCTTTAGCCCACTGTGCACACTTGTTTACAGACGGCTATTTCTATTTCCAGCAGAGTACGATAACCAACGAAACATAATGTAACGCCTAATGAACATCAACCCACAACCACTTTAAAGTACTAAATGTGCTTGACCATGTAATCAAGAACTTCAAATAGATTATCTTTACATTACATAATATGACACCAAATAAGGGGCGTTCGAGAAGTAGAACTTTTCTAATCGAATTGTAATATGACATATTAAGAAAATGCTGACTTCGAATATTGAATTCAATGCTGCATATATTTCTTTATATATAGGGTGTCCCAGCTAACGTCAGCCTAGCTGTTGAAGGAAACAAAAATTAAAAGCACGGTGCAAGATATAATTTTAAGATCTACGGTGATCGGTGGTCAGACCTCTGACGACCAAACACCGTAAGTCTTGTAATCGTATCATGCACTGTGATTTCTTAACCTTTTTTTTTTATGTCAACAGCTTGGCTAACGTTAGCTGGAACACACGGTACACCTATGCGCATAAAAGCAAGGCCAGATGGAAGTCATGTTGTAGACAAATCTTAATTAAATCCTCCAATATACATAATGCAGTTAGAAACAATCACGCGTCTGTTAGTTAAAAGAAAAAAAAAGGATAACATGAAAAAAAAAAAAAGATGGTGATCACGTCTTGTGCGATCACACTTTAACGACCTTGAACATCTTGAGAGGCGTTACAGTAGGAAGCTCGCAGTGCTGGAGTAAAGGGAGCGCTACTTGAATGCATCCGTGACGCTGTGGCCGTATTGCATTGGTTGAGGCGTAATTAAGTTAATGCAGTGAATTGTTTTCCCTCTATGACAGAAGAACATCTTCCATCAGAAGTAATCACTGGACGATTCAACTACATATTCCCCACCAATGCATACGATGCTCTTCCAATGTCAGAGGAGGTCTTTGATACCACTACTCCTAAAATTTCTGCTGGTTATGCCGCAAAAAAAGCAATAGAAAAATTCTTCACTTCTTCTCCATTATCAAACACTCTTCCGCGAAGCGCATTCGAAAGAAACCGAAACAGGCGAGAGTCTGAATAGGCGAAATCTGGGGCCTAACTGACGAAGCTTTTCGCACTTAAGAGCTAATTGACACTAGCCAACCGCCTTCGACAATTTTGACATTACGATTGGCTGGGACCTGCTCTTAGAACAGTTCAAGCGTAAGAAATTTTTCGTAAATACACGTTGTGGTGAAAAGGCCGGACGTGGAAATATTTCAGTCCTCTTAGTTAACTCGGTTCTTTTTGTAACGCGAGCACGTTTATTTTCATGTTGAAGAATGACACCCCGATGCCAACTGCGGAGTTCCTCTTTTCGAAAATTTCGATGGCGCCCTCTACGCCGGCACGGTTGCTCACAATACACTACAGCGCGGAATGTCTGTTTTCTCTCGTACATTTCCCGATGGACAATGCATTGACACTGTCTCGACTACCTTTAAAGAAGATCATTAAATAAAGCGGCACATGACTGCATGCAGCGACGCAAAGGTGTCAGGTCCGCCACTGAATAGAAATCTTGGCCCGTATTCCCCCCCAAAAAACGTTCTTTCACTAAAATTGTTCGCAAGAGCCGCTGCCAGGAAATGGTGATGTTGGACATACTGTTAGCGAAGGCGCAGAGCCAATGGCAAACAACACTTGCGAACGAAAAACTTTGTGAGTACGGGCACTTATCTCCAAATCGAGGTAATCTGCGGGCAACCTAAGAAGGAGGCGCATATATTATCACACAATTGAGACTCGCTTCTCGGATTCTCGCGCAGAAAAAACGATCGTCTGAGCAGCAAGAATGCCTCCTGTAGCAGGACAAGTTAAAGAAACGGGTAATTTCCGAGTATTATTTCCGACAAACAGCGGACATCGAAGCATCGGGTATAAACAGCCGTCACTCGTGTGGGCCTCTCTCCCACGAGCCGCCAATACCCATAGTTATCTAGCAACAAAACTAGTGCTTAACGAATATTAGATTAGAGGATTTGAATTATCAAATTCTAGAATCGAATACGTATTGACAGCCAAAGACTATACTCCCTTCGTTTTCGAAATTTCGAATATTCAGGCACCCCTACAAACATTTCCCTTGTGCTTTCATTGGCTACATCACCTATTGGCTCCATATATTTGTTATCTGGCTAAAAATCAGGCTCATCTGTTCAAATGATTTTATCTCGTTCATTGCATAGCGAGGGCCTGGAGTCTAGCATCCTCGACGTATTGAGGTAGCATACGAGGGTTTATCAGTTAGTTACCTGCTGCTCACGTACTACGTAAGGCCTATGTTTTAATAGACATTCCGCCACCACAATGGCCACGACCGCCGCTTGCTAGCACTCTAAGATGTAGGTTAAGCATACACACATATTAATACCGAACAGAATAAACGGTGGGATAGCCGTTGCCATACAGACGTCGCGAGTTCATCTCCCACCGGCGGCAAATTTCATTTTCTTCCACGTGCACCTTTATTAACCTTTTGCTTGATTACGAAAATATAGGATTTTATCGCGAATCTAACCGCTATCTTCAATTATTTCGACAGTACAATTAAAACAAAATGTTTCTAGAGCTGCGCGAATATTCGGAATTCGCAGTACGAATCCAAATAGTCTTTAGTATTCGATTCGTATGCGGTTGGAGGATTCAACATTCCAAGTTGTCGAATATTCGTCTCTATTCAAACATAAGGGCGAAAAATACTTGTTGAAATCTACAGGGAGAAAGGCAGCTACAAGGTGTGACTGCTCTAAACAATCCTGCCACAGGGGAGCCGCGGTTGTTGCGCACTGGACGAACGCATGTATAGCAGGGAACTTCTGCTCAATAATTTCGTCGTCCAATAAGGATGTCTCGCTTTTGGGCGTCTTAAAAATTTCTTTTTTTTTTCAATTTAGACAAAGGAACGTATTATTTGGAAAGTCTCAACATGTTTACTTTGCTTCAAAACATGTGCGGTACTGCAGATGCCCTTTTCAGTTTATTCCTTCGAGGAACACAGCAATCTACAGGTGCATCAGGTGACCTGCTGTTCTCGTGTTTCATACCGTCATCATGATGGTGCGCTAGTACGACCACTTTTCAGTTTCTCATTTACAGGATGCTCAGTTGACTGGACGTCCATTTCTGAACGGCATTACACATATCAAACGAATTAAATAAGCCTTCTTCGTATTTTTTTACCAATCGGATTCTAGACAACCTTTATACTTCACTTTCCATAGAAATGAGAAAATGAATTCGATTCGGTATTCGAATGGTGTTTTTCTCGAATTTTTAGATGTTTGACTTGATTCGGAAATTTCTATATTCGAACATTCCCAAAATATTTAATTTTCCTTGTGCTTTCCTAGACTTCAGTGTTGGTAGGCTCCATGTGATTGTTACTTGAATGAAAATCGAGCTCCCCAGTTCCTATTCTTGTCACCCATTCAAGAAATCATACGAGCTCTGACCATATTTAACGAATTTATCATCGAGAAATTTTATGGACTATGGTATGTTTCCATGGAAAATGCTTGCGAATAATAACATTCGGTATTTAGCTATATACGCCAGAAGGTGAAGGACGCGTGAGCAAGATAAATGTGGATTCTGATAACACGCGTAACCTTCTGGCAACATGTTATAAATGACGCAAAATATAGTGTGGAAAGAGAAAGAAAAACACTATGCACGAGAGAAGAAGATAACCACTCATGCCGAAAATGCAGCGCGGAAGCGAAGACGTCATAGGAAGAGACACAGCACAAGACACAACACATTGTTGTCTCTCTCCCGTATGTCTTATTACGCTTCCGCGACGCGTAGCCTTCCACATGAGTCCTTAACTTACGCAATTCATTCTTTCATTGAGGCTAACCACAACAAAATTCCAGGGCATGCAGCTATTCATGAGCACGGATTTCAAGTATCGCATCTGCAATACAAACTCTTTCATAAGCTTCCGCAATGCATAAGAATGATCAACGTCAAGTCAAAGGACACACAATGAGATATGCATGATAAGGATACCGAAGCATTTCGCTGCGCTTAAGGACATTTGTCTGCCAACGAATTTACCACTGGGGTAAAAATAGTCTGAAATTATGTAGGAACGATTCCAATACACAAACAAACAACTGTAAAAGCAATGAACAACCCACACACCATAGAAGTATAAACTCGGCCGTGGGCCACTAAAAGTATGCTCGTGTTGTGCAGTCCTGCTTTAGATGGTCAAGAGTCAACATCAGCCTGTCCGCTGAGACTCATATTGTGGGACGACCATTTCTTTCAGGAGCAAGGATATGAATCGTACTCGTTTGGCTTTTGACAAACACTTCCAGAAAAATTTAGTCGGGACAGGTACGAAGAGAGCCACGACAGGAGACGACATTGTGCTTGCTTTTTTTACTGCGATATCGTGCGTGCTAATTCGAAGACATGTACGTAGATTAGAAGCGCGCGGGTTACGGTTGCTGCCTTTGCCAAGGAAGCTCTTTCACCTGTCAGTTCAATGTACTGCCCATGTGTTCAGCGTATTGTCCATCGTCTTTTCACCACACACACCTGTGCGAATGCAATTAGGCATGACACGTTCGTTTTTGCTCATCAGTAGTGTGCAAGCAACATAACTATTGAATTAATTAAATTCTGGGGTTTTACGAGCCAGAACTACGATCTGATTATGGGGCACGCAGTAGTGGGGTCTCCAGATTAATTTGGGGGGTCTCCGGGGTTCCTTAAGGTGACCCTAAATCTAAGTACACGAGCGTTCTGGCATGTCGCCCTCATCGAAATGCGGCTGCCGCGACCAGTATCGAAGCCACGACCTCGAACTTAGCAGTGCAACGCCATAGCCACTGGGCTACAGCGATGGGTCGCAACAGAAATGCTAGGCTAAAGAACCCCCAGAAAAAGAAAGAAAAAAAATATGACGCGTGTTAAGGCCTAACGGGTGAACAAAAAGGAGCGACACTCAGCTACTTAGAGTGAGCGGACAGGTACGATGGGCGAAAGAAGAGTAAACGAAATATTAATGATTATCTCACTGACAGCTCTAGTGAAGTACATAGCTAATAAGCGGCAAGGCGGCGCCAGGGCGATCACAGTTTGGGCCGGCAGAAAGAAAGTATAGAAAAATCCGGCATTTGCTGGGCTTTTTTTTCAACGTGACCTTCCTTTTAGAGCAAATGCTTGTCTTATATCCCCAATCCCTAGGATGCAAGCATTGCTAGTTTTACCACACACTCCACGCTATTTTCGCCTATTTTAGAGCGCTGCCGTTTGAACGGTACACGTTAACCGGAGCCTATCAAATAAAAGGACAATGGCTGGGGCTAGTTGGTCGTGCATGCTAATTGAACTGCGTCGCTCAGCAACAAGAACGCAGGAAAAAAAGACACACGACACGTGAACAGGCGCGTCCACGAGTTGCGCTTGTCGACGTGTTGTGTATCTTTTTTCCGTGCGATTTTGGTGTTCAGCAGCGCGACACATTCCAAAGTGTTGTCAGCATTTTTTTTTCTCGGGCCACGCGGCTAATGTACAGCCGGCCGCAAAAGCCTTCGGAACACGGAACTAGATTTACAAAAAAAAAAAAAAAAAAAAATACTCTTGACCTCGCCTGGCAGGACCAAGAGGAAATTTGGCCGATGTGGTGATCGTGCGGGGAAGTATCCATTGCACGTTTAGATTGAAGGGTGGATGCATTGGCTAAGGCTGACTTTCATTCCTACTTGGGCTCAGCCCTCACAAAAGTGGTTATTAAGTTATATTGTCTTCTTGTCGCCCTCAACAAACATCCTGTTGAGAAGCAACTGAATATCATGCATAATGTTTGCAACGGTGCGCTCCGTAAGCTTTTGCGGGACACAACACCGAACAACGCAAAAGAACACACCACCACACACACACACACACACACACACACACACACACACACACACACACACACACACACACACACACACACACACACACACACACACACACACACACACACACACACACACACACACACACACACACACACACACACACACACACACACACACACACACACACACACACACACACACACACACACACACACACACACACACAACACACACACACACACACACACACACACACACACACACACACACACACACACACACACACACACACACACACACACACACACACACACACACACACACACACACACACACACACACACACACAACACACAACACACACACACACACACACACACACACACACACACACAAACACACACACACACACACACACACACACACACAACCACACACACACACACAACACAACACACACACCACACACACACACACACACACACACACATATATAATATATATATATATATATATATATATATATTTAATGGGATGGCGTTTCTGAATTATAATTAACAAGACAAATTAATCAAAACTAACGGCAACTCACCTAATTTCGGCAGAGATGAAAGGTTGGCCGCAGTAAAGGCGCTCACGGCGCGAAGCTATTAGATATATTGCTTCTCACACTTTTCTCAAGAACAGCTAAGAAAGAGTAATAATAGTGGAAGCCTAAAATTTTTCAAGCGACGCCATGTAGACAGATGTATACAAGTGGAATCTTCAAGAAGAAACAAGAGACTGAAAAAGACAAAACAAAACAACCCAAAGAGAGACACCACACAACCTGTCGAGACGCATGCTCGTGCCACCAGGTACAAAACCCGAGGCGCGCGCGCCAGCGCGACTGCAGTCCCGGCACGCGCGGGCTGTCTCCAAAATCGTGCACGCGTCTCGTGGCTCCATTTTTCCCCCAAAAAGCCCCGTGTATCGGGATAACAGGGAAAAGCTACGCTGGGCTCGTGTGGCTGAGTGGCACCGGAAACTATTCACTATACTTTTATGCCAAACTTCGGTCCTCTTTTTTTTTATTGTTATTTATTCTGATTCGCGTCGAGTTGCGCGAGAGCCTTTGCTCCCGCCATGTACGGGGAAATGTCTTTGTGAGCGACGCCACGTAACCCTCGACCTACCATTTTTTTTTTTTTTCAAGGAAATCAGTCTGTTATATTCCGAGACGGAGAGGGCAGGGCTGGGAGGGGGGGAGGGGGGGTGTATGCGAAGGACGGCATTGAGAGAGGGGGTCGTAAAAGAGAGAGAGGGGGTTGCAACCTTCGCAAGCTGAAGAGCGGGACGGTGACCCCTGCTCGCAGATGCGCCGTTCCACAGCCTCCCGCGTCGCCAGATGCACGCACGCGCGCCACGCGGCGCCTGGATGGAGACGAACGGTCTCCGCAGACGCAGCGGCGGAGGGCAGCTGACTCGCGGCACAAAGCGGCCGCACTTGACCCGTCGGAGCGGTCCTTGACTCGACCTCCGAGTGCCACAGAGTTCAAAAGGGGGGCTGCGCGTAGTGCTGCAGCGAAACCGGAGGACGATATGGCGACTTCGCGCTGCATTTTCCATCTCCGCTGGAACTGTGAAGCCGCGGCGGCGTAGAAGCGCTCGCCGCGCGCGAGAATACTTAATCGCGCAGCCGAGATGACCGCCATATGCAAATTTAACAAAACTCGGGGCTGTAGTAGAGCTTTAGCAAAGAAACAGCCGTCCGCGCTCAGGCGTTTAAGATTACGCCTCATAATGCAGAATTGAAACGGGAACTCGCCCATCAAACGACCAGGTCAAACCAGGATGTATGCAGACACGAGCACAGACAGAATAATTGATATATCACTGCGAGTCACATTGGTGTCCCAAGAGAGAATCTTGCTATTTATTTATTTAATGATCGTGGCAGCATTTGAGATGTACAATTAAACCATATCATAAAAAAAAGTGTTCAAGAGCATTGTTGATTGCCACAAGACTGCGATTTGAAACCCAAGAAGGGCATGTTGCCATTGCTTTTCAGGTGTACGTTTCGATTAAAGCAAGGGTTAGAACCACCAAAGAGATTAAGGCGCCGACACTACTTTCTGCTTAACTATATAGAGCAAATGATGAGTGCAAACCACAGTGGCCAGCATAACAATGGAAATATCGGCGAGAATTCACACTTCAGATGACTCCTATAGGCGTGCAGAGCTTATCAAGAGCTTTTGTCCAGACGCCTGAAGAGAAAAAGAAGAAGAAAGAAAAAAGAGAAAAAGAGGCAAAAAAATAGGGGAAAATAAAAGGTTGGGGGAAAACCTCAACGGTGTGGTCAAGCGAGGGTCGGACCTGCGCCAAACAAGAGTTGCGCTTCCTTTTCGGTTCGCGGAGGGCCAGCGTCCCTGCCATGGCCTCGGGAACTCATAAAAAAGTCAGCAGACAAAGCCCGCAGCCCTGTCGCCACGCTGACCAGCTGACCAACAAATCCTACGGCAAGCTGGCGTGTTGACCACGTCCGCTTCGGCCGATGCCTCGCGGGGGTTCCCCTTGTCCCGCCTTCTCTCGGCGGGTCGGACAGCCGACGCACGCAACGCTACAGGATGATTCCTCTCCGCACACGAGTAAAAAAAAAGAAAGACCAAACAAGTCGCGTGCACACGCACACGCACACGCACACACACACACACACACACAAACACACACACACACACACACACACACACACACGCACGCACGCACGCACGCACACACGCACAAAGTGAAGGACGGCAGTGCTTAGAACCAGCTTGCATGGCAACCACGTGACCCTGCTTTTCCAGCGCAGGGCAGTTTTCCGCTAGGTTCTTTTTTTTTTTTGCGCGCTCCTTTTCTTTCTCTTTCGCCGCGCTTGTTGTGCGTGCGCGTGTCTGGCGCGAGCTTTTGTGAGTGGACGAGCGTGGCGCGCGTAGGCTTATTTTATTGTTGTTTTGCCGCGCAGACTTTTTCCCCATTTCCCCCATGCACCTACTTTTTCTTCCTTTTCTCCCCTCGTTGCGGGGGATCGCTGCGCGCGCTTTCGGCGCAGCGTCCGAGCACCAGACACGGACGAGCCGCGCGCGGCCGCGCCAGCGTCGCTGCGCTCGCGAGGCCTGCGCGACGCCGGTCGGGCCGGAAACTCGAGAGAGACCCAGCAGCCGGCAAGAGCAGCAGCAGCCAGGTGAGTCTCGCGCGCGCCCTGTCGCGAGGCCGCGGTGCAATTGCGGCTAACGGGGAGCGCCAGGAGTCGCGGGGGCGAGGTAGAGGGAAAGACGATCCGCATCCTCCGCCCCCACTCTCCTAACGGCGCCCAGCATCTTCCAAGGCGTGACGAGAAGGGAGAAGAGCGGGTGCTCCGCGTCTTCCTCTTCGCTCCCAGCTCCCTCTTTCCTTCAGCGTCGCGCTTTAGAATGTGTCTTGACGGTAATTATTTATGCGGGCCCATGGCGGGCGGGGGCGGCGCCTAGGTTGCGCGCGCACGAATCAATAATGAGCGGCTGTGGTGCGCGGCAAATGGGAGGCACCGCCCTAAACGCGCCGTTCCTCGCAGGCAGCCCGCCGGGAGTTTCGACCCGACCACTCCTGACTTCGCTTTTGTCTCTCCCCCCCTCCCCCCCAACGCACAGCCCCTTTGTTTTTATTAATTGGGACGGCCCTGCACTTGCATGCGACGGCGGTACGCGAATGAGGCCCCGAACCCATCTTCAGCCGCCCCGGCACGATCGAACACGATGGCATAACCGACGCGCAGCAGCACGGCATCGGGGAGAGAGAGAGAGAGCGAATAACGAGTGGCGCGTTCCCGCGGCGTGCGAACTCTCTGGGACAGTGCCGCCGGGCCATCGTAAGCGGGATCGAAATGAAAGTGTTCCACAGGCGTGACAGGACTTCTCGGCGATCAACCAGTGCTAGAGAGAAATGTTGACACACAGGTCACAGTCGGAGGTAGGCAGCAAAACCGAGAGTGCTCGGTGAAAGAGTTTATGTCATCTATAAGAAAGTTCTATGGCCTCATTCGACGAATCGAACAGCTATGGTACGAGCCGCGGGGCAACCAACCAGCCTGCATTCACGATAAGAAGACGCAGGTTCACAGGCACCGGCGCGCTATACACGCCACGGCTGCAAAAATGATGTTACGACGAGCGAATAGTGGGGTATTCACATTGTACGTGTGCAAAGCGATACCTAAACCACAGAATGAAAACAAGAGAAAAAATTTAGACGTGCATCAAGTGCAATTAGCGGACTACATATAAACGCGACCGAACTGCGATATTGCCTGTAACTGCGATGCAGATACAGACAATATGTGTTTTTCCTGCGCGTAGGTATTCCCGCCTCGCGGGCCAACTACTTTGCGATATTAAATAACTAGCGCTCTATGCCAAGACAATAAATAAGTTGATATTTGGGATGCGCACAAGAAAGAAAACACAGTAAAGTCATACAAAAGCGGCATTGTGTAATGGTGACTTTCTCCTAATGAATGGTAATGGTAACAACCGAGCGCAGGACAAAATATTTATGCTGGTCTTTGTTCTACGATATGGCAGACATATATTTGAACAAAGACAGAATAGAAAGAGATACGCTGCATTAAGCATACAGAAAGCTGCGGTACTGATTTTGGTCTATACATCATTTTAGCATCACTGCTTGGTACTGAACGTACAATATGTCCGCGGACGTTTCTTCTTTCGAGGTACAGAGGTGTGTGACGTTCTCTTTTATTTCTTTATTATTATTTTTTTACAGAACCAAAACACAACAATGGTGCATTGCAATTTGTTTGACAAAGCAAAATACAACGCACCACCACAACGTTTAGTGCAATGGTTCTTATACATCCCCAAATGACGCTGACCTCCCACTATATGACTGAGAACTTCTACAAAGATAGCTTTGATCTTCGTAGAAGATCGCTGAGGAGGCGAATACGGTCACAATGCATGACAAGGACTCTCGCTTTGATTTGAGAGAAAAAGAGCATGCATATATATATATATATATATATATATATATATATATATGTATATATAAAGGCCCGAATGTTCTGTGGGTCCGTAATGTAGTACAGAAAGAAGTTCACAGTTACGAAAAAAACAAAAATCATATTTACTTGCTAATGTTTCGGCCATATAGCACGGCCTTCATCAGACTAACGGTAGTAATAATGGTAATACCTAGTGTAGTGCGTTCTAGAAAGGTAATCAAACACAACAGAGCAGTTTTTGCCAATTCTAAGAAAGACAACAAGCCGCACTTGTGACTCTATCGCGTGCACTCGGAGACGTGCAAAATGTCTTTAACAACTAGAATTGTCGTCAGGATCAAAAAAAGCAATATGTGCCATAAGGTAATTAGTTAAAAACGTAATCAGTGTTTTTTTTTGTAAATTAGTCGATCTTGCATTTCAATTTTTTGTGCAAGTAATGTCCGCCTCTTCGAGTAGACCAGCTCATGGACTAGAATTGTGCTGTCTGCTACAGGCAACTTCGAAAATTTTTTGAGAGTGTTCGCTGAAACACCCTGCATATTCGCCACTTTTGAGAGAAAAGGAACGCCGGCATCACCTACACCATCTCAATGCCGTCATTCGATTTAATACACCGATATGACTCAAAGTGCGGCTTATCTGCGGCACGAAACTGGTCGATAAGGCCGAAAGATGACCAGAATTTTCATTATCCAAACTGGTTGCTCAGAGCAATGCACTACAATACTTCATCCCTGGAAATCATGGATCTCAACGTGCACCATGGCCCTCTTGTTTCTGTGGCTGCAAGACCTCCTTTTTTTTAGTATATTTTCTTTTTATTTTGGCGCTATTGCAGCGATAGCAGAATGCGGGGGACATGAAATCAAAAGTGAAGGAAAGCTTGCGAATTGGAGCAGCCCGAGGGGAACACACAAAAATCACCCCGAAAAGCCGTGCAAGTGGTGGTTATCTACTAAAGTACGATGAAACCCCAGCGGGAAATGTGTTGGTAATAGCCCTGCTGCCGACGCGTACAATTGCGCCTACAGGATAATGAGCGTGGTTTACTCGCGTGCTCGGCTATCCGTGCAGAACGTGCGTCTGTTCTACCGTCTCCTGATCACTTGCGCTTCATCCAGCTTCAAGTGTAATTTCACCAGCCATCATCCACTTTGGCATTATGAGCAGGTGATGCTTTGAATATTAGCATCTCGTCAACTTCAAAGCGGCTGTGGCAGGAATGTTTTGAAAAATCTGCTTATCGTCAACAGAGAAAGACAAAAACGTGTGAGGTACGCTCAAAATATTAGAATGATAAGAATGTTAACGCTAAATGAAACACTTGCCAGATCCGCAAAATATAGAATGTAAGATAACGCACAACAACGGCAATGATTAAACCGTTATCGCCGGCCTGCCCGAAAAGGTTCGGCCAGCTTCCCGACGTACGGGCAAAGGTAATAGTTATATAGATACCTCTTCGACGAGCTCTATTTCAGCAGTCGCTTCGCACGAACTCCCTTGCAGGGCCAAGGTTCGCGCTCCGACAAATATATAGCTACGTATGCGTAAGATGTTTTGATGCGCACCAAATATACGTATACTAACATACGTATGTCGTTTACGTGTATTTAACTGGACAATATGACTGGCGAACACCAAACATTCTCTAATGGGGAAGTAAGCGGCATTACTACAACTCCTGGATATTAATAATCGATGGGGCTTCGCGTCCCAAACCAAAGCCATATCAACTGATTCGCTGTGATGCGCGTTATCATACCTGCATCCTCTCCCGAATTTTTCCGTAAAGTTTACAAATTTGGGCTCGTTCAACGACTTTACGAATGTTGCGTCAAGTATTACGAAAAGTAGGTTCTGTTCGCGAAAAAAGTATTAACCGTGTCGAAGGATGGGGCGGCGCAAAGTTGAAAAAAAAATCTCATACAAGAAATAAATTCTGATGGTACTTGTGTACCGCCTTTTCTTGGCAGCACAAGTCGCCTATACCAGAGGGCTACTCGCTCGAAGCAAGTTGATTCAGATGCCTGATTCGGATATATATATATATATATATATATATATATATATATATATATATATATATATATATATATATATATATATATATATATATACAGGGTGTTTCAGCGAACACTTTCAAAAATTCTTAAGGGTTGCCTGTGGCAGATAGCACAGTTCTAGTTCATGAGCTGGTCTACTTGCAAAGGCGGCCATTACTTACACAAGAAATTGAAATGCATACTCGAATAATTAACAAAAATTCACTAATTAAGTTTTTAACTAATTACCCGATGGCCCATATTGCAATTTATAAATTATAGCCGTGGAGTTCGCAAGGCGGATCCACTTAGAATTAATTAGCAGGATGACACCAGTTTCGAGATATTAATTCCCGAGCTTTGCGGAGAAATGCATCGGCGTTCCAGCTAGGTTCTTAACAAAACGTTGCTTTATGCATTGAAGCACAAAATTAACTGGAACGCCAATGCATTTCTCCGCAAAGTTCGGGTGTTAATATCTCCAAACTGGTGTCATCCTGAGAATTCGTTCCACGTGCATCCGCCTTGCGAACTCCACGGCTAGAATTTGTAAATTGCAATATGGGCCATACAGTAATTAGTTAAAAACCTAATTAGCAAAGTCTTGTTCATTAATCGATTATGCGTTTCAATTTTTTGTGCAAGTAATGTCCGCCTCTTCGAGTAGGCCAGCTGATGAACTAGAATTGGGCTATCTGCCACAGGAAACCTTAAATAAATTTTGAAAGTGTTCGCTGAAACACCCTGTATATATATTGCATTCGTCTCGCCATGTAGTGATGCGTTCACAGCGGAAAGGAGTTGATGGGCGACTTCACATTCATCATCAGGATGCCGTAGATGCCGTAGATGCCGAGCCGCTGCGCTGGATTACGGTTACAGCTGCCTGCAAGGTGAACGAAAGACCTGCGCAGTTTGTGACCGTCTGCTAGTCATCTAATGCACCCGCTGTTACGCTAACTCGGCCAGAAACTTAGCTGTATGCCAGGAACTTCCGTTCGGAAAGAAACACTGCTTCCTGCAAAGACGACGTGCCGCTCTGCTGTACAGAGAGCCCGGCGTCGAGTATGTAGAACAATTAATTCCTATATTTTTTCCTGACTCTGATATCTGCTAGCAAATATCTGGCAGCCTGCACATATCGATTTATGCGAAGTTGAATTCTGTTTACTTAGCGATTAAAACGCAGCTTGAACAGCAGTTTTGTTTGTGGAAATTCAACACGTTTCCAGACTATAAATAGAAAAAAAAAAGAACAACAACACGGTAAGAATCTAACCGGAATTGCGATGCAGTTAGTATTTGAACTGGTGCAAGGCATAGAGTTTCTAGCAAAATGCTACGCTTTGAGAATTGGTTGACTTGAATTCTGCAGTTACAGTGTGCCTCCTAAATTTCGGTAATTTATTATCGCACAGATGACTCACACACAAAATATAATGCCCGCCACTCCTTTAAAGCTTGGCCATCAATACCCGTTTTTCACAGCAATACCCGTTTTTCACAGTTTGAGATAGTCGCCACTAAAACATAAGATATTTTACAAATATATTACCAAAAATTTGAACTGTTGCATAAATATATAACCAGATTTTTTTTTCCGTATTGCCGCACGACGTTCCTTTCTCCGCTTCTGTCATTCAGATTGTGACATTTAGCAGATTTAAAACCTTCATTCACGTCTTTTCTTGTGGAGTTCTTGTTTTCCGGCACTTTTAGGAAATACGCCATTCGACCATACACCATACAACATCCGACGATCGAAGTCGACTTTTGCAGAATACTTGTATTCGGTTGGGACGTTTTACTGCTAGTATATTTAGCATTGATGTAAACAGACTCCGGCCTTTAATAGGATATATAAAGAAAGTTTTCTCCTTTTCTTCTCACAGCGGCACAACAATGCGATCACGAAGAATGGATGTGACCTTACACTAATGCACGAACACCAGTAGCGTTACGGATAAAAAAAATCTTCTAGTTTATCAGTGGTTAACCTTCGTGATTAAAAAATTTTAGGGAAGCAGTAACGCCGACAAACTACGATGAGTGTGTAGCTGCGGTCAGTAGAAATGTCAGGAGGAAAGCACGCGCATGGCCAGGTAAGGTGTCATTTGACAATGGCTTTATACTAACAATATAAAGTACTTGGTCTTTCAATGCTGTCAGGCAGCATGTAAAAGGCAGGTCACGATGACGGGCGAGAACCTGCCAAGCATTACATATTCTCTTGTATAAGTAGAAGTTGATATCAAGTCAATGCGTGCATGAGTGGAGAGATAGTCTTTAATGGCGTACTTGGATCCCGTTTCACAATGTGTAGATGTCGTTAACGCTAGGCTATTCAAACGGCGATTAAGAGACAAATTATGAACATTATACGTGCGCTACTAAATACATGCACACATGCACACATACGTATGTAGTTTTATTATCTGCGAAAATTTCAGGTCCATTTCGTGCACGAAGAACCACAAAGTACAGTGCGACTTACTGTTAAAGAAACACGGCGAATGTGCGGGTCTCATTTTGCTAGCGGCGTTTAGTTGTAAATGCTTGCTGAATCTATGGAAATGCACAGCACAGGTCTGTATAGAAAGACGCCAGCGCCACCAACCACAAGTAATCTTCTGCAACGCGAGGGGCAACTTCGCCCGTGCTCTACGCTCATGTGTGCACTTTAACAAGGACCACTTGGGCGGAACATGACGTGGCAGTCGTTTTTTTGTTAAACTCAACGCGGGCTACCTTAAGGGTTGCTAATTAAAAATAAATCACATAAATGATTGCTCACGGTCAGCCGAAACGAAATCGGAAAATAACAACGCAGTCGCACAACGTAGTCGGAAAATGCGAATGCCAAGTCAATCACAGAAAAGCCTCAAACATACAGGTAAAACCCTACACAATAGTAATGCGGTAGTTGAAATCCAACGTAAAGAGAGGTATAGAGCATTGAGCATAGCTACCATTTGGTTTTTTTATCATGCGGTGATATGAATGGTCTTTGGGGTATGCCCCTTGGTGGGTGTAGATAATTGACTGACACGGTGTTAGCCAATTGAATATTGTATGCGTGGTTGCTCAATAAATTCCCAAGGTAAATTTTGTGGCCACAATGCTAGTTCTTGTATAGCATGACACTGTGCGTTATGTTGCCGAGCGCTTTCTTTAATCTACTGGTAGAATCGCTTTCAGCTGCGAGCTGCTTGGTTATGTCCACCTAGAACAGGAGTCCCAAACACACCTCAGGCATCGGGTCGAATAAATGCCACAAGTTTCCCTCATGCCGCACTGTTACACGTTCGTCTAAGGAGGACAATTTTTTTTTCTGAGGAGGAGGAGGTCAAGGGAAATAGTGGAGGAAGAGCTGAACACTAAAAAGGACCAAGTGGCCCTCATACGGCCTCGTGTTTCATACCTTTGGTCTAAAGGGACTGATCACGCCGTAAATCTGCGTGCGCGGTTGTACATAGCCACCAGGGTCCCTTGAGAAAACTAAATGGTATTGAAACACTCTGGCATAGTCGTCGTTAGTTTCCATCTCTGGATTTTCTTGCTGTTGGGCGTTCAAGATCGTCATGGAATCCACTCGTTCATACAGATAACGTGGAAACACAGAGACACAGTCATGTTCGCCGTGGCCGCATCGTCTTGCGACTTTGTGTGTGTTTATCCGTACAAGCGCGGATACGAGTCTGAGGAGGGGCAATGAGAGGGGGGGGGGGGGGGGCAGCATCCAAACAGACGCGAGTGAGCATGCGGTGGTCGCGAAGCGGCGGCGTCGCTCGCGTGTGCATCTCCGCTTTACAGGCGCCCGTGGCGCATTGCAGAGGAACGTGGGGAAAGGCCCTTAACCGAATTACTGGCAGTATTACCACGAGCGGGTGCGTGCACCGAAACCCAATTCAACAATGGGATCTGCTTCTCGAGACGTTCGGTTCTACTCGGTCGGCGAACGCTTCAATGGCGTAAGAGCGCGGGCCGGGTTCGGAGATGAAAAAAGACCGGGCTGGATGAAAAGCGGGCTAGATGAGCGAGCGAAGAAATATAATGGACTACAAGAACCAAGAAAACGCGAGAGAGAGAAAAGGAGGAAAAGAAAGAGGACGTGGCACGAAGAGAAGACGCTCGTAGAGAAAGAAAACACGAAAAAAAAAAAAAGGGTGGGGGGGGGGGGGGGTAAAAATAACGACAAGCGGTGGTTGCGAGCTACCGCGAGGCGGAGGAATGGAGCCCCATCAAAAATCATCATAATAAACTGCGCAATTTTCGATTGTTCGCCCGGTCCAATAGGAAACTCGGCGTTACCCAACTGAACACGCTTCGCTTCCGTCACTGGCGCGTCTCCTTCGCTCCCGCTTCATCGATGGTTTCTACTCTTTTTTTTTTCTTCTCCTCAGTTGTTTATCTTTTTTTGGCAGACGTTTCTCGGAAAGGTAGAATTCGAAAAGAGAGAGATAGAAAAGTGGCCGCTTGCCCCGTTGCGATGTTGGCATCCTCTCTCTCTCGCGCGTACGATTTATTTTACGCCGAGCTTTTGAATTCCACAATTATCCACTGCCAGAGCATGCTGCGGCGGACAATGGCATCCGAGGCACAAAAGGAAGCCAAATGTTGCACCGCTGAACGACTTCGCAACGAGGGAGAGGAGAAAAAAAATAAGGAAGATAACGGGAGAGTTAGATGAGCGCAGAATCGAAGATGAGCCATGGAACGGAGCTGAACGAGAGCAAAAAATAACAGACCGCCATACCCACCGGGAAGGAAGGCGATTGGCTTAAACCTTCGACAGAAAAATTATACGTCGTCTCGTCTGTCCCTTGCCGTTGTCTACGCTTTGTGTGAAAACTATACAGCTAAACAAAGAGGTTGTCCAGCGCGGCAGCCAAGCTAGCGGCCGGCATATAAGAGAGCCCTCGGGCCGTACACAAAGCCATTGTGTTCGCTCACGAACGCACGCACGAGAAAATAAAGCGCCGGGCGTAAAATTGATAATGTCCAACCAGGAGCCGAGTTTTTTTTTTTTATCTCGAGCGCTGAAATACCGCAAGAGCTAAGTAGAAAGCACTTGCAGGGAGCGAACGCAGTCAACGAAAACGGCGTTATAGTACATACACTAATGACCACTGTTCAGGCTCGTAAAAAATTGATTGCGTATAGTCTGTTGTGTTCGATGGGACGAAAATTATCTTGAAGTTACCTTATCATTTTGGAGAAATGAATTCTCCTGGGAACCCGCAATGTGGAAGGAACATTCTGGAAGAACTGGAAGTTGTCCATCGACAACTGTGGACATTTTCCTCCCTGGACTATTGGAATCGTTTCGCTATATATCTCGAAATTGGGTGGCAGAGAATGCCTGTCGGTACAGCACACCGTCGCTGCAGCGTTATGTGTAAAATGTCCGTTATGCACAAATATCGTTAACTTCATCGATTCTAATTACTCGTTTAAACCCACTCGAGGGAAACTATTTCTCGAAAACTCTGTTGCGGTGAACACTCTACATTTTCATAATTTCCGTTTGTTTGAGCCGTGCAACTAAGCGTGCCGCGGACTAGTTAGTTAGTCTTTGGCAAAATAAATATTGATAGCTTTGTAGTCTTGTTTGATAAGTTTCTTCTCTTGCATTGTTCTAGCGACTGTAGCTCTCGATCAAGTACTTTTTAATTTCTGGCTCATATGGGGGTTGGATTCCAACTCTCATTTTCTCAGTTCTATAAAAATTAGAGACCTCGCCTGTTGTACGCGTTTAAACGTATATTGCACTCCCTCCGGTGGGGAAGAAAAACCAAAATGGTTGTTGTGGTAGTTTTAACTGTGTTAATTATTCAATTAAGCATTTTGACTTCTCATAGAAGAATTGACAGCGTCATCGAGCAATTGAGATCAAGGGTTACCCAAGGAGGATTAAAAAAAATTTGAAAAATGCTGGAGTGGCAGTCCCCGCAGTTTCTTACCAGCACAGGTGAAACCACAGTTTGCCTATACTTCTACTCTGAAAGAGGGCCGTGACAGCTGAAATCTGCTAGCAGCTCACATCCTTTTGGTCAGTTATTGCAAATGCTAGGCTAATTTGAAATTAAAAGCTCGAACCTTTCGCTTAAAATATTACCTTTGGCTGTGTATTGTGATGTGCCATAAAATTTGAAAATAACTTAAGGCTTTCTTCTGAAACCAGTGACAGAAAGGAAGACGTCCAACGATATCTGCACGGCTAAATTATCCACCTAAAACAGCACGGAGTGGGAAGAAAGTGCTTCGTATATTCACCGCTATTTCTTAACGTTATTGCTTGCCTGTGGTAAGATGGCGGCGCTCGGCTTCACTTTTGAGACGGCAGCTCCACTCCAGCTTTTTTTTTTTTTTTTAATCCTCCTTGGGGTTACCATTGTGCTATCTGCCACAGGCAATTTGCAAAAATTTGGTGCAGCTAAAAAAAAAAAAAAAGAAAGACGCCCTATATGAATGTGATATAAGTTCGCCTGTGATCCAATAGATCAGGCTCCCAGCGTACCCGCGCGAAATCGAGATGGAAGGGCGGAAAGTTCACCAGGACTGGAGCCCCACAGTCTTTCAACAGCTGCACCCAAACTTAACCTGTACAGAACACATAATTACACAACCAACAACATTACTGACAGCAAGAAACGCAAACCTGCTTTGCACACTATTGACAGATTGAAGAAGCATTCAGGTCGTGTAAGGAAGACAAGGTTCATGGTGGTTGGTTTTTAACATCTGGAAACAGTTTTCGCAATTGTTCGCACTGTTCGGAACAGCATTCTTAATTAAACCGGAGTTACCACTAAGAAAGGCTGGAAATTTCCGTGAACTTAGAGTAGAGCATCGCACAAGCACAAATCTGAGCCATGAAGTAACCAACATTCGTGACATTCAAATAAACTGAGCCTTCAAATAAATCATTTGCATAGTTTACGCAAGCATCCTCCAGCCGAATACGCTGACTCACATACCATGAACCAATAACAGGGTAGGGGATAGCGGTATCATTATATCAGACTTGTACCCTTGCTTACACGGACACACATGCATTTTAAAGATTCCTTGCGGTAGGTAGAATAGTTCCGCGACTTCAACTCGATTACGTAAAGGTTCATCCATTACTAGTGCGAGCAATTAAAATGCGTAATTGCCTAGTTAACAGAAATTCATGCACATTGATGACATTTTAAATATTCCTTGATGATACGCGCTGCAAGTGGTTACTAAACTGAATGACGGTCAGTGCTTGAGGCAAGTCCAATTTTGCGGGCATTCTGCGATTGCCGGCATTCTGCGACTAGAACCATTTCTAGATAGTAGTCTCCAAAATATATGAGTAAGTACATTGATATTCCACGTAGTTTTGTTCCGCACGGGCATGAGGAACGTGTTTTAGGGAAGTACACGTGGCACACTAATGTAATGAACGCCATTTTGGGGACGGGTACATCGGAAGCCTCAGGGTCATTCCAAAATGGACACGCACTGAGGTACGACCGACATAAATTGCGCCGACATAAAAAGTAAATCAGTCGAAATTTGCTAGTTCTCAAATAGTACAGCGCACAGCGATTGAAACGCGATAATCGAACCGCATGCAGTCACAATGTGCCACAAAAAGACCGGCAGCCATGCACTCAAAGTACCGTGTTTGCATCGGTGAACAATGTACATTCTCTCTCTCTCCCCCTCCCCCCCACATATATATATATATATATATATATATATATATATATATATATATATATATATATATATAAACGAGAAGAAAGGGAACCGAGGGGCCCGATTTTTATTAATCATATCATAAGAAGCCAACAAACAATGCCATCAAGGACAACATGGGGAAATTACTTGTACTTACTAATTGAATTAAAGAAATGATAAATTATTGTAAATGAGAACGGATGAAAAAACAACTGTCTGCAGGTGGGGAACGAACCCACGTCTTCGCATTACGCGTGCGATGCTGTCACCATTGAGCTGCCGCGGAGCCGTTTTTCCCATCCACTTTCTGGGGTATTTATGTTTTACAACTAGAACATAACGAGGGCTCTAATCCGGCAACATTGATGCCTTCAGGTAGCATATGTGGGTTTATTGACCAGTTGCCATCACCCAAAAAGGTCACGTGCTCGTGACGCGTGCGGCAGAAAGGATGTTCCACATCCGCCCCTAGGTTTGTGAGTGGTGGCGCTGGCTAACACTCCCAGGGTTAGTTCTAGTTGTAAAACATAAATACCTCAGAAAGTGGATGGGAAAAGCGGTTCCGCGGTAGCTCAATGGTGAGAGCATCGCACGCGTAATGCGAAGACGTGGGTTCGTTTCCTACCTACGCACAGTTGTTTTTTCATCCGTTCTCATTTCCATTAATTCAACGTTTCTTTAATTCAATTAGTAAGTACAAGTAATTTCCCCATGTTGTCCTTGGTGGCATTGTTTGTTGGCTTCTTATATGATTATGATTATATATATATATATATATATATATATATATATATATATATATATATATAGCATGAAAACCAAAGGCAAACAGAAAGACAAGTGGCATAAAGCGGCATTCACCTGACGCATCACTCATAAGCATGGTCTATGACTGTCCAGCACCTCGGCCATAGTTTCGCTGGCTACCGTGATTGTTCTACGACTGCACCAGCTGATTAACACTTCCATAAGCGAATTCGGCTGCCGAACAGTATAGACGCCAGCCATGCATGGCAGTCATAAAGCTGCACGATTTTAATCAGACAAACAAAGGTCAACGTCGCTCACAAATCCAAACCACGCCGTATTTCGTACGCTCAGGTAGTAAAATTGCCGTACATATACCACAACAGTTTGACATTAAAGACGGAGCTGGAGCACAGACAGTGACTCCAATTCCAGAGCACTAGCAGCGCATCTCGCCAGTGCGAGACTTGCCTCGACAAATGCGCACGTTTTTATACAGCAAACGGTCTGAGATGAAAGAGGCGGGCGCCGAAAGCGTAAGCGATAAGTCTAGCTCAATGGCCTCGACGTTAATCGAGCAGCGACGTCCAAATGCCCGACGGCAGGCTAAAAGAACAAACGACTGACGAGCGAAGCAGCGCCCTCACGACAGACGGGGGCCGCACAATGTACAAGTATTAAGACGCAATCTCGACAGCCTTCTACGCCGCACATACACCGAACACACATACATACACGGACACGCTCATCACGGCGGCGGCATTTTGTTCGAGAAAGCCCAAATAAAGCCGCTTGCCATGGTGGCGCCAATAGGGCCCGGGGCTGCGAATCACAAGCGCCGTCGCTAACCGCCATCGCCAACACCCCCCTCCCCTTATTTTTTGGCGGCGGAGTCGCCCGAGGCTAAGCTTCGGAGTGGCGACGCGGGGCCGACCGATAAAGGCCTATTCCAAGAAGCCTCGTCAACGCCCGGACGACGGCGCTCGCCGCTCTGACACCGCGGGCTGTGCTTCGCGGCACGTTCTGTGTCTTTGAGGCAAAGCACCTCGCGTCGGGAGAGCTCGAATGCGGATCGGCCGGCAGCGTAGTTTGGGGAAGGCGCAGAGCGAGAGAGAAAAATGGCGAAACTCTGGACTGCGCTCTGCTACGACGCTGGCCAGTTTCGCCATTTTAGAGCATATAGGTGAACTTACTTATTGCTCTAGTTGGTTCGTCCTGGTGGCGAAATGTACACTGCACGAGAAGACGAAGAGGGGAACGCGGAGGAAAATGCCTACGAGGAAGTCGCGCGGAAGACATCACGAGCCCCTTTCATCACGAAACTACACGTAAGCGTGTACGATAGCTCTCCGCTGTCGGAGGCACACCGCACAGAAACCTTTGCGCTAACCGCCGAAAATAATTACTTCGCCATTCCTGCAGTTATCAACACCAGTTAAAAAAAAGAAAAGGAAAGGAAAAGATCTGCAGTTTCACGTTCCAGATCCACGATATGATTATGAGGGGACTCCGGAAGCATTCTGACCCCCTGGTGTAGTTTAACATGCGCCCCATTTCAAGGTTCACGAGCTTTTTTTTGCATTTCGCCCCAATAGAAATGCGACCGCGCGGCCGGGAATCAAACCCGAGACCTCGTGCATAGCAGCGCAACGCCAAAGCCGCTAAGCCACCACGGCGGGTCCCGGTATCTATATATAAGCAAATAAACAACAAGAATTCTGGGCGCGTATTTTCCTTGCAGAAGAGCGTTTCATTTGGCCGCAGTGTTCGGACGGCGGCCACCCCTGACGGCGATCGGCTATATAACGAGACGCACTAATCCGCGACCGCACTTTTACGCAGGATAAGTTTTGTGAGTAAGGGTCCAGCTCTGGTGTTAATGTCCTTAACGCGCCACGCCTATAGGGGACCTAAAGGAAATAAGCGCCCGCATGTCTTGTTTAAAAAAAAATGTGTGAGCCAGAAACGGAGCGGGAGCCAGACATTCGTTACTCTACAGGAGTGATTCCGTTGGTATAGACGTTCAAGAAGCACTCCAGATGGCCAAAGTAAATCAGGAGCCCTCCACTACTACGCCTCTCACATCACCTGTGCTGCGTAATCAGGTTAAAACCTATCACTTAAAGTTAGCTTGGCCTATTATATGAACAACCGATGCCAACACATATGCAGAAATTCATTTGAGCCGCTTTTTTTTCTTTCTTTTTTTTTCATTCCGAAACGAAAAAGAGGAGCTATGTCTCATTTTTTTGGTTTCACAAAGCCAAAACAGCATAAACCCGACACCAGGCTTACTCGAAAGCCGGTACACACGATAGTGACGTTTGAAAGCCAGAAATATAACGCAAATCGACAGCACCTTAACACGTAAAAAGACATCAAGGGAAGGATTCGAGGTGTGCACGGCGAGAAATTGCACATTCGCGACGCTCTCGGCAAAACAAGACGTCGACGTACTAAAAACACAATCTGGTGCCCAGGCCACGCGAGCGGAAGAAAAAGAGGGGGAGGGGGGGGGGAAGCAAGACACGAAAAGCGCGGTTCGTAAAGGGCGCATTAAGAGGCGCCCTGCCGCGTATGACGCACGCACACACGCCAAGCCGGCAGCGCAGCTCCGCGCGCGCTAAGCAAAGTCAGAGCGAAACGGAACGAAGGCCGATCTCTCAGTCGGCGCATTAACATAAAAGAAAGGTACGGGCCAATAGCGACTCGTGTTGATTAAAGCGGCGACGCGCGATTGGCCGGCTCGAAATTCGCAAAATGTAAATAGCGAGTGAAGTTCGGGCCGGCGCTGCCTGGCTGAAAGCTCATGCAGAATGTCTTCTCGATCCCGCACATCTCGGGGACCAGCAAAATTCTACAGCAGCCAAGACCCCGCCGCGATGGGTGCCCTTGCTTAGTGCTTTTCCCCTGCAAGATCCTGACGCACTCTCGCGTTATTTTCCTTTTCCCCTCTTCTTGTCTTGGCGAGCTGGAAACGAGCAGCGACGGCGGTTTGCGAAAGTAAAGCTACAAATTTCCCCGTCCTGCACAAATTGAACGCGAAATAACACGTCGGGTCGATATTCCAGCTGCGAAAACACACTTTATTGCATGTTGTTGCCGAGAGGGCCCGACGGCTGCGTATTTACTCGCGAGGAGTTTGTTTTCATGTCGGCCCCGCAGCGCTGTGGCGCCGAGCAATGCGCACGGCACAGCTTGCGCAGCACGCTTCTTGAAAAATGGGGAGGACAAGGGAAGAAAAAAAAAAAGGAGGGGGGGGGGGGGGCGCAAGAATTTTGCGCGATGCACGCGAATGGCGATTGCGCCCCTGGAATTGCCTTTTTCTCCCTGCTCGCTCCTGGCGGAACGAAGCACGCAGGGGCCGTCGCAAAATGGCGCCCACGGACGGCGCGTCGCCACGAAAACGCGCACGCAGCGTTGTCGCCGGCCTTATTATGGCCTCTCGGTACGAACGATTAAACTGCGCGCGTGCCTGCACACGTTCGCGCCGCCCACCCCCGACGGCACAGAAGGCATTCGCACTCAGCATGCGTGGTCCACTGTGGGAATGGCATCTGAGAGAGCAGCTTTGTTTGCTACGGTGTAACGCAAAATGGGGCCGTTTGAAACAACGAACCGTACCAATGGGAGTCGGATGCGAGGAAGGCGGCGCTCAAATAGCGTCCCTTCTACTCACGTATGCGCAACTCGCCGAAAGCCATGGGCCGTCCCCAAAAAATTTCGCCATCACGCGCAATGTCCTTTCTGGAGAGTGAAAAAAAAATGAATCGCGTCGTTCTTTTCTTTTTCTCGTTTATAAAGGAAAATAACACAAAGTTTCTCGGCCAGAGAGTACAGAGAAGAAACAAGCGGATCGAAGGCACTGGGAGCAATTTTGTTCCACTGATTAAGCCCGCGCTACTTCTAAAAACCACAAAGAGAGATTAAGCTGTGCAAGTAAAATAGGCGGAAAAACATTCTAGCAAAGAAAAGAAAGAAGAGAGAGAAAAGGAGAGCGTTTGCAAGCAATAATGGGACGACTTAGGACAGCAATCGTCAAAAGTAAGCGCACCGGTTACCTGCCGCGAACATGCGGTGATACCTGAGTGTGCTCTTCCAGGAAAGACAATGGCTGTAAGCTGGAGACGATTGTTTCTTTCCCTACAGTCTCCCATCCACGTGACGCGCGTCGCCTTTCGGCGTGGTCAACAACGACCGGCCAGCAGCTAGCCGGAGCCCACCCAACGGCAAGCGGTATGGAGCCGGTATCGTCTTCGACAAACAGACGGGACTCGGAAAGCGCGCAGCCGCGGCTTTTCGTCTAGCTTGCACCGCGAAGAGAAAGAAAGGGCGCGTCGCCACGCAGGAACAGCGCCTTTCGTGGCCGAGAACAGCGCTCGCTGGCAGCACGCGAGCGCTACACACACACACACACACACACACACACACAGGGAAAGAGAGAGCGAGCCAGCCCGAGGAAACACGGGAGCAGCAACTCACAACCAGCAAAAGCCACAACACAAACACACACACACACATACACACCAAGCGCGGCGTCCACTTGGGAACGGAAGTGCGCAGGAAGCTGTTGCTGTTGCGTCACCGACGCCAAGACGAATCGGCCCGTGCCGCATCAAAACAGCGAAGGAAGAAAGCAGGCAAAGAAGGCGGCCAGTGAAAGAGAGAGGAGTGCAGGCCAGTTGAAAAAGGAAGCCGTATAGTGCGGCATGCGACCTCGACCCTGACCTCGCTCAGGTTTGACGACCCAGTCGGTCGATGACTTGCGCTTCTCAGAGCGCACGCCGTTCCCTGTGGTCGAACCGATCGCAGCTCTTCTCTCCGAGGGCCCCACTTAGGACTCGGGGGAGGCCCTCGAAGGAACCAGGGCCGCGGTAACCTGAGCTCAGAGAAGACATGCCTCGCCTGCGCATAAACCGGACGCGCGCTCAGCCAATAGGTCTCAGAGGGAAATATGCGGACAGAAAGGGATGCATCTGTTTGCGACCGGGTGCAGGTTACCGAGACAGCCCGCCTCTAGCCGTCCCCAAAGCCAATCCAATTAGTCGAACGTATGCAAATCAGGCGCACGTAAGCTGATTGCAAGGCAGGTGGTAATTTACGCGGTAAAAAGATCAAGAACTAACTTTACTGACCACGATGAATTCGTGCTAACACACTTTAAGAACATAATAATAATATACAAATATAACAAAAACGAAATGATATAGCGAAGGCTACTACTAGATAAGTATCTCTCCACATGTGGTACCCTAGTTTTTAATAAAGAACCGTTAGATTAAAACAAGTAGGCGCAAACAGCACAATGCACGCAGAGAAAAGACGAACAAGACGAGCGCTATTCTTTCTTTTCTCTGTGTGTATTTATATGTGTGTCGGAAACGGTGGTTTGCGCTAACCACTCTTTCCCGAAGATATACAGGCACAATAAAACAAGAGCGAGAAATCCGAGGACACCTGAGTACTTATGAGTTGTGAATGCGAAAGCATTAATGTCCAATTGAAAGCCACTGAGCGGTACTTCGAGTTATGAACTCCTCGTGGGCAAGCGAGCGCGTTGAGACGCATGGATCGTTTTTTGATTGGTCTTACCGAGGCGCAATTAGAACGCAGGCGAGAGCTTGCGCGGAGAAAGAACGCGCGGATAACGCAGGCTTTCAAGAGCGAGAGCGACACAGGCCCTCTCCCCTCACGCAACACCTGGAGCGCTAGGGCGGCAGCAGGTGTTCCCTTTCGCCCGCTCTGCTCCGTCGAGGCTCGCTCGTGACGTGGCGTCGCAGCCAATGGGAATTTACCTACCGTTTCGCTCCTGCAGATGACAGACGCCGGCTTTCTCGCTCAATGGGCCATTTGACGCTTTCGCATCAATAACAAACCGCACATTAACGCTCATATGCAAAGCAAATAACTATGCGCCAAACGCGTGTCCTTATGTGCGACCGACACCTCGCACGTTCTCTAAATCTGCGCGCTTTTTTGTATACGCACAGAAGTTTGCCCCTGCGGAAGTACGTCTAAAACCCCATCCCTATTAATGCGTAAGCGTTGTTTGGCGAGTGCCCCAGCAAAATCTGTCACGCGAAAAGTGTATTGACTTGTATCGGCACAAAAATGCGTAATTTGCTAAGTTAAGACATTTAATCCTTATAATAGTGTAAATGTAGATGATTTGTAGCTTTATACGCGATAAGGAACAATTGGAAACAAAAAAATGATCAGAGAGAAAACCGTTCTCGTCAGGCCGCCTTGAAAGCTTAGTTTCCCACATTACTGGCGTGTGCGCAGAGAAGCCTGCTGTGGGGCTGCTGAGTGAGCTGATTGGCACATGTGATGATGATAATAATAATAATAATAATAATAATAATAATAATAATAATAATAATAATAATAATAATAATAATAATAATAATAATAATAAATTATTGGTGGCGTTAAAAAAAGCTGGTGACGTCACCATCGCCTCGTCAAGGCCGTAACACAAAAGGAAAAAGAAAGAGCAACTGTGGTAAAAGCGGTTGCGAGGCGTTCCGGATCAGTTGATACGATCGCTTTGAAGGGGCTATGCAGCTTTCTGGCCACTCATCTCCACACCGTTCAGTACACGGAGTTCATTTATTTGGCACCGGAAAAACGATGAGTAGACATGCATTAAGCTAGGATAAGTAAGTAAGCAAAAGCGAAGTAACAGCCGAGCCAAAGAATGCTTACGCATTAGTAGACAATTCTCAGAATTTCTGTAGCATTTTCTCAGTCATTCATTCCGCCGAACATTCGCCACTTTCAGAATACAAGATTGCAGGCGCACAACACAAAAGTGACTGCACATTTGCTGCACCACAAAAGGCAAGCAGAAATGTCAGTATACGAAGGCAACCTCAGACTTAAAATCAAAGTCAATGCGACTTCGACGCCGGGATCCTAAGACACAACAAACCAACTTCCCTGGACATGTATAGGCTCCCGGACGAAGTCCGAGTTCTCGAGAGCCTCTGCAGGCGCATTAACATTTTCAGCACAGACGCAAGAGTAATAGAAACAAGAATAGCAACGAGGGAGAGAGAGAGAAAAAAAAAATGTCGCCCTATAAGGTATACGGAAACACAAATCAGTAGAAAACTGAAAAAAAAAAGAAACAAGAGAGGCGCGGGCAGAGATTGGAGAGGAGCACGATAGCTGGAGCGTGGACGAGGCGACAGGGAGATAATTTGGAGTTTGAAGAGAAAGTAAAGGGACCATTAAAAAACACCTTCCTTGGGCCGGGAGAGAGAAACGGACAGGCACAATGCCATTTGTCACTGTCGTTTCAATGTGACAGATAAAACACTATTCTCTAAGAAAAACGGGAAACGACGAAAACAAGAAAGCCTCGCCCACCAGGACACGCGCTGCGCACGGCGGCCGCTGTAAAAGAGCGGGATGCAAAGCCCAGAAAAGAGAGAACATGGGGTGAAACCGAAAAGCAGCCATGGTAACAGCGGGGCTGGAAAAGAAAATCACACGTCCAGGAAAAAAATCCAAGCGCTATACATGCGGGAAGATAGGGCGGAAGGAACCGTGGAAGGAAGAAAACGGAAAAAAAAAAAAAAAAAAAAAAACGTCTCCTGCGTCTGACAGGAGGAGAATTGTGAAACCGTTGGCGCTCGAATAATTGGGATCTTCTGTAATTGGCGGAGCGACGGGGCCGCTCTCCTCCAATCAGAGCAGCGCTGCTTTTATTTTGCGCTTTCTCAACCGCCGCATCCCGAGGCGTGCGCCGCTCCATACAGTACAGCAGCGAGTGGTGACATTACTTGTTTCGTGCACGGCGGCCCGCCCTACGTCTCCTGATCCTTCGCTCGCTTTTTATCTATTTGGCACTCTGAGCGACATCATCTCGTCAGGCCCTTCTTTCTTAATTGCGTTTCGCACCTGCCATTACGGCTGCTGGCGGAACATGAAGCGAGTGTTGTTAAAAAAGGAGGGAAAAAGCGTTTTCATTCCCTTTGGACAGCTGTGATTATTATTATTATTATTTTAATTCTTTCAGCGGCTTCTAACAACCATTGTATCGTGGAGTCACTGGCCGGGTGGAGCAATTCGGTAAGGGAAAACGAGATAACACAGCAGCCGGATCTCCTCTTTTGTGTGAGTGTGACTTGAGCTACGACTGCCTCTCGCCGTATACGTATTCCTATATACATAGTACCCTGATACCTGCGTCATACGGAGCGTTTAACCATAGTCGCAAATGTCATAACTTGTCTAACACGAGACGTGAGCCCGCAGTGCTGGCGAATAAAGGATTCGCAGTTTGACGACAATATTGCGCACAACGCGCTTCATGCAATTATACTGTTTTAACACGACTTTAACGGTTGGCGCACGCCTCCGCGCCCGGCCATAAAACATTTGTACACTATAGTCGATACAGGGTATCCCTGTGAAAGATGTACATACGTATATGGCAGCCGCAGCCCACAGTCCCTGTCCAAGGCAGATTTTTAGACGGACTTACGGCTTTGCACTGTCAGCACGCCTAAGGCTAGCGCATGGCTCTTCGAATATAGAGCTGCTGAAAGCTGGCGATACCTGATATAAACCGGCATACAGAAGCAGGTAAAGGGCCAATCAAACTCTATGTCTCTTTAGTAGGGTACCCTGTGCGCAACTAGTTCGAACGTTATTTGTTTAATGGCGGAACGTAGGGACAACACCACGAACGTAGACCGCACAATTTCTTTTTATGACAAAAAAGCGTACTAACGTCTTCCGGCCCGAGTCGCCTGCCTAAGAGGAAAGTGAAGCGAAATGAATAATTGATTAGTGCTGCAGGAATAATGGCCGGAATAAGAAATTTTGTGGCCCGGGCCAAATTTGCCTCGGGGCCATGTAATGATGAGTTACCAGTCACGACAATAATGATGATCATGACGACGATCACGGTGATTGGTTAAGGTGCAGAATATTTCGACTGTTACAGGTTTCAGACAGCAGCATGGTGACCGCGGCATGGTGCAATCTGTATAAAATAGGGGTGTGTGAATTTTCGAAATTTCGAAAAGAAATCGAATAGCCTTTGCTATGCGATTCGTATTCGATTTGAGAATTTAACCAATCTAAGTTGTCGAACGTTCATTTCTATCGTATACTATAAGCGGTAACAATAACCGCTGCAGTTTGCGCCGAGGAAGATTGATGCTATTCAAGACTCTTCCGGAATGACTCTGCTGCACGGGAGCCGCGGTTGTTGCGCAGAGGCAACAGTTGCTGAGCGAACCATTTCTGCACAATAGTTACCAGTCGTTAAATAAGCCTCATTTCATGAAGTCTACGAATTTTTCGCTCAACTTAGGCGGATCAATTTGTTATTTAGTCAATATCTCGCTACGTTTGGATTCCATTAAAATTATGCTCGGAGATGTAGTATTTCAACGAACACAACACTCTATACTATATGCACAGGAAAACCCTTGTTTCATTACTTTCAGTGTCGTGGTGCACCAGATGCGATGACATTTCAGTTGCATCTCATTAAACACTTTTTTTGTCATCCATCCTTTAAATCTATGTTTACGTCTAGTTCTGAACGGCATTACATGTATCAATTAAATAACGTATATCAGGCTTTTTTGTCAAACGGACTCCACGCAACCTTGATATTTCACATTGTTTATAAATCACAAATATTCGGTATTCTATTTTCGAAGGTCGCTTCGCAATATTCGCATTTGATTCGATTCGGAAATCTTGCTATTCGATCACCCCTAGTACAAGCCCAATGAATTATTGGTGACCATGAAGCTGGTAAACATGGGGGACGTCTGGCGTGGAATCGTCAACGAGGGAGTAATTAATGTTGGGCTTGCGACTCTTCAACAATCCGCCTCCTTTAAGTATCTGCGATCACGTCAACAAAATTGCTACGCGTCGACTTGCAAAGATGGATAACATTTGCCCTTGTTGCCTTGACGAACAATGTAGTTACTTAGAAACGGGTCGAAATCAGCGACCACCTCTAGACTGCCCCCAAAAATTGCCATTTCTAGTGTAACCGAATGCGTCCTCGCTACCCTTAAATGCTAAACCTCGCTCAGACAGCAGCCTGACAACAGTCACGACGCGCTTCAGCGCTTCCTTCTAATACATGTATAGTTTGGGCGGCAAGCTGTTTGCCTCAACAGCATTAGATTGGGCCAGCCATGCGGCGACTACCTTTGGGTGGTCAGCGGTGTCTTCATGTGCTCTTAACTTTTCATTCGTCCTTTTCAAGTCAAAAACTATTTCGGCGACTACTAAACCCTTTTTAAGAATTCTTGCGGTAGAACTCGCCCTGGACAGCGTGTTACGGCTTCTAGTGCGTAACCAACATTTCGATCGGGGTCCAGGTGAGGGGCCCTTTAATACTGCTGAGGCGCTCGTCCAGGAAACATTTTTTTTCTCACGGGGCCCCCTAGCAGTACGGGGCTCGAGGCTGCAGCCTCCTTAGTCCCAGGGTTAATCCAGCTCTGCTCAGTACGAAATGGCTTGCCAGAAACCTGCCCGTAGCAGCCGGCAAACGATTGCACATGTATTTAAAACAATGCATTTGATGGTTTTCGGTTGCTTTCTTCATGCGATCTACAACTTCTAGGGAATGAAAACAATGAGACACAATGTGAAGTGATATGCGCGCGCACACTGCTGCGGCTATTACTGCCAAGAGTGGCGAAAAGGAAAATGCCTGACCAGTGTAATGTCGCAATGACTAAACAAAATGTATGATAATTTAACAAAATGCGACCCCGTTTGGCATCATGCACACACACATGCTCTCATGAAATGTTCCGGAATAATAAGTTTTTGGGGCAAATATGGGTCCTGAGTAGTTCCGCAATAACCCCAGTGTCTATGCTTATTAAATATTAGGGTTCTGGACGCAGCGTATTGTGAAAATGGTACGAATATCCTTTTGCCAAATGTGTTGAGTTTCTGCGCGCACGGTTGTTGTTTTGGCGAATTTTGCCAACCTGACACCTTCAGCTACTCCTCTTTTTCCTTCCTGAGCTTGGTGTTAGGATCCTCAATCATGTTACTTTGCCACCTCTTCTTAAGTTAGCTATGTCTCCTCTTGCAGCCAGAGTCAATCGTCATTGCCTTCTTGCCAGCACAGCCCTCGCCTCATCCCATTACGTGACCAAACCATCTGTCTTCTCTCTTGTCCGTCCGCTGAAATTCCCGCGACTTAAGCTTGATCGTTCCGCACATGTTGCCGTTCCAAATTCTTCATTTCCCTGTAATTTACCACATTCATATGCATGTTCTTAGTGCTAGACCTCTTCCTCCAAATGTCTTCGGTGCTATACGCAGCATTGATGATCGTGCGTTATACTACAGCAAAAGCTGACTTGGCTGGCTCCCTTTAGTTCCACACGCGCAACGCCTGAAATATCCCTCCAAAGTTTCCGCTGTGCTGAAATTATACTGACCACCTTTTCTACCGAGCTGTTTTCTTCACTCCCCGTCGAATCTGAGTGCTCATCTTAAACTTCGTGCGGACACAACTTTAGATCATCGCATATGTCGCTTTCAACGGAAAGGTGCGAACGCCCAGTTCAAACAGTGCCAATTTCTTTCTGCGGAATCAATGTGGGCCAATATGTATGGATTTCTCCATAAGAAGACGATTTGGTTGCAATAATGTAATTAATTACCTTAATGCGTTCAACGCAGCTTTTTACTTGCCGTGTGCCTGCAATGTGCAACACGCGCCCTCTCCTTTCTGATTAGACATAAGGCTAATACACGCGCGCGCGCACACACACACGAACACGCATGCACGGACCCACAATCCGCCCGCCCAGTTGATTAAAGAGTGAATTGAAGTTAAGAACGCGGTCTAAAATGAAGTGCACTAGTCTCTACGACTGTAGCTATTTAATAAAAACACAAAAACTAAGCAACTACTACAAAAATAAATCAGCCGTTTGACCGGTATACGCTTTACACACTTAAGGGCCATTTATAGTCCGACGTTAACGGCGCGCGGGCCAGCGTCGTTTGCGACCAGTCACGCTACGCCGGTTGCGCTGTGCCAGCCGAAACGCCATATCCTCTATATATATACTCCGACGCACGCGCCGTCGGCTGTTATCTTCGGAGCATGCGCAGAACGATCCCAAGCCCGCGCGCCGCTTTGATCGGCTGTTTGCGACCGTCGGCGAAGCGGCGTGGTCGCCTTTATTTCTTCGCACGAAATGCATTGTGGGTCGGCGCAGTCGACGCGACCAACGCGCGAATGGGTCAGGAGCCAATTCGGCGCCAGGCCCATCGGGGTGCGTCAGAAGCCGCCGGTTACGTTGGCTGCGCCGGTGCGCTCGACTATAGAGGGGGTCGTTTTCGCCAACCTGGCGTAGCGTGCGCGCGCGCATTCGCGTTACGTCGGACTATAAAACGGCCCTTTAGCGGAGACGTCGGCCCCTATCGAGGCATCAAGCCATCTGTTCGATGCGGTTACTCGCCAATACTGAAACGCAGTCGAACTCTCGAGCCAAGTCCAGCCGTCGCATCCCGGTCAGCAACCTTGGTATCGTAAACACTAAACCCCTACGAAGACGGGCGCGTTTCATCTGCGGTCGACAAGGCGGACGTGTCTACGAACCGCGAATAAACGGTCACGCACACCGCTCATTCACCACTTGGTCTTATCTGGAAAATCACACACTATAATACTAGGTAAAAGAGGAAACAGGCCAACGGTGAGGGTCTTTTGCCAATGGGGGAAAAAAATATTACCGCATAGCGACGCGTACGCCGCGAGAAAACTTGACTGCGCGGCCTTATCGCGCGATGGGACACCTCAGCGTACGCGAAGGGGACACGGCGGCGTCCACTGGGGGATTCGTCCGGGAACCCAGCGGCGAGAAGGGAACGCCGAACGTAGCTCGTCGGCGCCGGACAAAGTCAAGATGGCGGCGGTTTAAAGCGCGCCAAACGGCGGCTGCGACGACGACGGCGGCAGCGCGCGCGCTCCGCACAGTCATCCTTCTCTCTCGACTGCCGCTGTCTGCCACCAAGTTGCCACCGAACGACACGGGGCCGGACGGGAGGGGACTCTCCCTCCCGCTCACGGAGAAAAAAAAATCGATATTGTTCTCCAGTCTGAGCAGCGCCACTGGCCGGGAATAAGAAAAAAAAAAAAAATTGAAAAAGAAGCGCATAACCCGCGGGAGAAGGGAGCTGGACAGAGGGAGGGCGAGAGCTGAGGGAGACCACCGGCCATTACAAAGAAAAGAGCCGGACAGCGTCAAAAGAAGACACCTACTTTTTTTTTCTTCTCCCTCTTTCTATCTGTGTTTCGTTCTTATTTGATGACTTTTACACGCCAAGCATTGTATGCGCGCGTTTATTTATATTGCCGTCCGCATGGCCTGGCTTTTTCGTTCAGACGTTAATGCAACGCCAAGCACGAACAATGGTGCGGAGAGGAAGAGAAATCGAGAGAGAGAGAGAGAGAGAGAAAAGAAAGATCACTCAGCGCTCGTCGCTAGGTTTGCGAAGAGACATGCCTACTCCATCTCACCGTCAAGAGAGAGAGAGAGAGAGAGAGAGAGAGAGAGAGAGAGAGAGAAGAAACATAATGAATATGTAAAATGAACAAAAAATCTGACGGCTTGGAATACTTGTCACGGCCAAACACAAAAGCCACTTTGCTTCGCAGACATAAAGAATACTCATAATAAAAAGAGAAGACCCCAACATACGTCTTTCATGCATCAAGAATAACGAGAAGCCCAGTGATGTGAGTGCTAAGTTCAAGAGATGGATAATATGTACAGCGTACGAAGCAAGTTCGTTCTCGGTAATGGTGCGAAAGAAAAAAAAATATCCAAATAAGTATTTTACCAGCATCCTCGAGCGCAGCATCTATTTATAGCTGCTTCATAGTAGCCAACTCCTTTAGGCGTCAGTGTCAGAGGCACTTGGCTCACACCCCGTATCAGATTTGAATAGTCTTAACATGATATACTGAAGCAAAGCTTTTCTCAGAATTTAGTGTTCGTGTACGTGGGCATGCTCTACACCACGTATCAACGTCCTCTCCTGCCTTAAATACGGTTAATTCGATGTGAAAGATATGCGCCACTCGGCAGGCTTACACGCGCATTGGAATGAGACGAAAATACGTGTATTGCTCCACGTGCATAACCGTGCACAAAATGCACGGGCGCCCCATGTCCAGACCACACCACCGTCAGGGCTACCTACCTTTTGACGTCCGGTATCGTTCGTTAGTTCTGCCGGAAGCCGAAACTGATCGCTGTAAGGAGCGCCAGCCTTACTTGCGATGCTCTTGCGCTGAACAAACTCAATGCCGCGATTATATAATGTAAAAAAATATTCACACCCCTCTCGATTGCCAAGAATAAGCTGAAAACTGCTTGAACCTGCCTATATCCACATATGCGAGTTTATAAGTCATGACACACGGGCACTCCAGAAGCGTTTGACATACGTCAGGACGGCGTTCATGTGCAACGAAACATACCAAAGGAGTATTTCTTTCTAGAAAGCAATCGGCTGCGGAAGAGACCTCAGATATTGTCACTCAGCCAACAAAGAGTAGGCTCCCACGTAGCGTTCGTTAACGACATATCTAAACACAGGTACGCCTGGTTAATTTATTAGGTATTAAAAAAAAATCCCTAGACTTTTCGCACTAAACTGCACGAAATAAATTCAGCCCCCCCCCCCCCCCCCCCGTCCCCCCCGACCGGATTTCATGAGACTGCTTTCCGCATTGGACGACATGAATATTTGCAGTCCTTCTGGTAAACGTTGCCCCTATACGCATCGTCTCCGACTGGCTGGTGTCGTGACTAAGGGCCGCGGTCAGGCCAGGAGCCCTGCAGGCATAGGGATGAGGAAGGCAGAACAGAATGAGCGAAAAAAGAAGAGGTTTATTTAAATATTGCAGCAAGTAGCAGATTCTAGATAGAGCTCTCGCGAGAATCGCTACTTACTGCAAGATGTAAATAAACTTTTGCATTTTTCGCTCCTTCTGTTCTGCCATCCTCATCCCTATGCCTGCAGGGCTCCTGGCCTGACCGCAACACCCGGTCACGACACCGGTGTCATTTTATTTATACATGCGTCATCATTTCGAATTGTTGTCGCCTTAATTATCACGTCTTCGCCTTGCCTCTGGAGACACGAACGACATTTTGCAGAATTGTCAATACAAAAATTTGACATGTTTTAGATGTACAAACCACGTGCACGCGATTATGATGGAGGGCCCTTCATGCATTCGACCAAGATGACTATATGTAATCAGGTCGTGGAAAGTGCATTCACATCAGCAGTCGCACAGATCGCACATATGACTAAACATTGCGAGCGAACTGGCGATGAACGCTTACCAAACAAGTACTACATGCAGGAATACGGCAGATGAAGACAGATGCAGCATACTGCCTGTGAGAGATACTAGGAAACAAAACATCGTAGTTTAAAAAAAAATGCCCTGGACCGGGAACAGAGCACAGGAGTTGCGACCATCACTTGATCGGGGCCGTCATTATAAAAAATGAGGTAAACAGAAGGCTTACAGGCCGCTGTGCAGGATCGAATTAATCATCCAGTCAAACCATATATGTCAGCACGCGATTATCCCTTACTACAGGATACATCTTACTTTCCAGCGATTACAGTAGTAGCTGCGATCCGTAGCTGCGATTCGTAGCAAACGCAACCAGTGACAGGTATAGTTTCTTTCGCCAGAGCAGGGCGGGCAAGACAGTGGCACAGCAAGCGGCTGTGCTGCCACCGAATGAAGACACGTTGCAGCAGGACCCACAAGAAGTGCATCACACTGTGCCGCGGTCACTCTCGCACCAAGTTGAAATGGCTTGCCTTCATCACAATATTTGTCATAACAGGAATGAACGACTGCGGTCAAGAACTCGCTGCAGGTTCTTTCTTTAACTAAAACCTTTTTCATGGCGACACACTAACGCCCCGAGTTAGAAACCGCGAAACGTCGTCAACGTAAGCAGGAGCTTGCAATGTAAGTACGCTGCAAGCTGTGCAAAGTTGCTGAGGGGGAAAAATAAGTGCGACCTCAGTATGTGCATATGTAAATACAAGTGCTTTTGTTTTTTTCCGCCGCGGGCAGACGTTCATAAACGTTGCCGGGTGAAGAATCATTCAGTTATGGCTTTCAAAGAGGCACGGATGTCCCCTCGCTACCTAAATGTGGCCCGAGACGCGTGTTTTCGGTGGGGACAGTGGCGAAAAGCGTGTTGCGCGAAATGAGGCCGGCGCGAAAAGAGGCGATCGGTCTCGTGAGCGGCAGCCACGCCTGCGATGCGGCGAGAAGAGGTGCGGGGCGAAGCAGCCGCGGCCCGCGACACAAGAGCACGTTACGCCGCGGTCCCCGACAGGCGTCTTTACACGGGGCCACAAGGACGGGCCTGTTGAAGCGAGACAAACGACTGCACCTCGTGTATACATCCAAGCTCGGCCTCCATGAATCATGGTCAGCCAGTAGAGATCCCAGACAGCGCAGAAAGTGTCGAGGGGGAAAGGAGAAAGAGAGAGAGAGAGAGAGAGAGACAGGGCGAAAAAGAAAAAGAAAGAACCTCAAACGAAAAGGAGGAAATCGGAGGGGTCAGAAACAAGCCTGGCCATTTGGGTCTTTCTGCGGCGGTGGGAACCACGCTTTCGGGGCCACTGTTATTCTTGTCATCTCTTTTTGTGCGTGTTGGCGTCTTCTGTCTCTCCTCTATCGGGGATTGAGAGAGAGCATACATATAGCGCATCAAAGGAGAAAGAGGGGGAGGAGAACAGCACGGAGGAGGAAATAAGAAGAGAGAAAAGCAGAGTGTTGCATGTCGCCGCTGAGGTTCCCACTGTAGCAATACGAGCGGTTTCCCTCGCGGGAACATTGTGGCCACGTTCACTTAAAATCTCCCTGTGCTTTCCCTGCTACTCCCCACTGCTCATCTCTTCTACGATCATTTTCTTCTTTTTTTTCCTTTCGTTTTTTTTTTTTTTTTTTTTTTTTACTGGAAGCGATGACCAACCATCACACAAGACAGAGAAGACAACCCCAGTTAATTTTATAGTCTAACCACATTGCTAAAACAAGGAGGGTGTACAATTCTTGGTTAAAAACATCGTGACGAGATAAATATGTGAAAACATTGCAATGATCTCGACAAAACTACGCGAATGCGAAGTTATAATGCTTAAATTTGACAGGAGGACACTGGTCCGTGAGGCTGGACTATTAACAGCCTCTATGGGGCATACCTACCATGCTGGCATGCTACGTACGGCAAGCCGTCAACCAGAATGACACGCATCGCACATTCAGCGAAAATGTCGGAGGAACGCTAACGCCGTGCATGCCTAAAAAGAATGATCACGAAACAATGACAAATATGCTGGCCCTAAATTCGTATATCAGAGCAATCACCAGGTAATTCGTCACGTTCACAGCACCGGCGGCATGCATGGTGGAGCTACGACAGTTCCTTCGCAGCGTGCATACAGGGAGGTTTGGCCAAGCTTCGCTGAAATCAGTCACGAAGAATATTTAGCAGATCGCAAGGTGCAGTAACTTTTGGACAAATTAGTCCGACTTCTACATCATGCCATCTATTTGTTGTTGACGCTGCTATGGCGTTGCGGTGACAACGATGCATGCATAACCACTGCCTGAAAAAATGCGGCGTGGATGTATCGGTGTCATGGTCCGCCTAAGCGGCACAGGAGCGAGCGGCTAATTCAGTCACACTACGTACCTCACAGTTAGCAATTAACACAGACACGGTCGTCAGCTCCCAAATTTAAAACTGTAAACGTGAAATTTCCAAACGTAGCCACAAATACTCCGCCAATATCGCCGATGAGAAAAACAGACAGGCGATGGGCTAAGCTGCGGCTAAACTGCATTAGCTTAAGCTACGCAGATATTTAGATAAAAAAAAAAGTGCGGCTGCAGATAGCAGCACTGCCAAATGCGCAATGTGAGCTAGCTTATATGCGTGCGCAGTAGCTATTTACTCAGTTACTCAAGTAACTTTCAGTTCCTTACTCGTCTGACCAGATATTCGCATGACCAGATATCCGTCTGACCATTTTTCTAGATGTAAACACGGCGTCTGTATTTAGCTCGCGGTTGATATAGAGGCGTTGGTTGTCCATGACTATAATTTCGGTCTACGATTGCCCTCAATTGTACGGTATTATACGGTAATACGTGATACCGCAGGTAGTATAGTAGCAAAAAAATTTTTTAAAGTAGTAGGAAAAACTAAACGCCGGCAGTTTAGGAAGCAGAAGGCAAACGTGGAGACCCTGACATAGGGCAGTGGTTAACCAACTCGAACACGAGAACGGCCACCGGCATCAGCAGCCAAGCGAACGAAAAACAAACACGGATATATTGACCGAAATGACGCGAAAAAGTAAAGCAAGATGAGCGAAGAACGGCTGACTGTGCGCCACCTGAGACTGCCCGACAGTGAGGAGCAGCCGCGATGAAGCACCCCCAGAGAGTCCAGCGCTGGTCCGCACCGGCCACAATGGATGGGAACCGGCCGCCGCCTCCACCAAGCTTTCCTCTCTGAAGCGCGCGCTTTGCATTTCAGCTCCGTTTCACTTGTCGATTATTGCTTCAACGCCGCTGCCTGTTGTCAATGCCACCGCTCTTTCGAACGTTTCCGCCCCTCGATTTTCAGCCGGCGCGAGACATGCAAAGAAGCCGCCACCACCGCTGAGAAAGCCAACAGCGGGAAAACTCGGCACAGCGAAAAAGTAGAACGAAGCGAAAAAAAAAAAAAACCCCAAAATAAAATAGAAAGCAGGCGCGCAGGCACGCAAACAGGTAAGGCAGACGCTTTCAAAGACGGCAGTTTTTGTGGGCTACACAACGGCGCCCTATAGGAGCGCCCAGACACAAAATCGGAGCAAAGGCGGGGTAGATAGAAGGAAAGCTTTTTTTTTTTTTTTTCCCCGAGCCTTGAACTTGACAATGAAACCCGTAGGGGGCTTGCAACCTGTGGTCACACAGTCTCTGCGTAGTCTGCGCTCAACGCGACACAGTGAATACGTAGCGACCGTTTCTCCGCATTCTTTTCCCCAGTGAATAACGCTCAGCACGGTGTGCAGAAGAAACACTGCTCCGAAAAAAAAAAAAAAAAAAAACGGCTGCTAAGCGAAGCAGGCAGCCCAAGCAAGCAGGCAAATCGAGCGAAACCTCTGTAGAAAAGCATGTGCCGGTACGTTATATCCAGCGCTGTTGCTGTCAGATTGGCCAAAAGCGTAAAGTGGAAGCAGACCTGTGTTCTCAGTAATAGCCAGCTGCCTCATCATGTGCTATGCGCGTTAAGTCGCGGATAGTTGCGTAATATGAGAAGCATACCCCCTTATCGATTTCTAGCAGAAAAGGAATATGCACACCCGGTAGAGTAATGCCATAAAAGGAAAAAACATGTCTTAAACGTTCTCGTGCCCGATACCCGTCACGATTCTAACTTACGTTCAAGATCGAGGGACTGTTCTGTAGGTGTCGTACGAGTGATGTAAGTGACGAAAGAGCTACTTCGGGTGCGCGGAAGGCCACGCACTTGGTACTGCTGACTAGTTGGGCTACATGGCGGCGGTGGCGGTCTGCTTAAGTTGACTGCAGGGCGATAGCCTCGCCTAGCGATCTCCAGTTACCCTGCTTTGCGTCAGCCGACTCCGCCCTACGCTTGAAAAGTTTTCCTGTCGTCACGCGACCTCAGCCGTCTTCTATACTGTTCTTCCCTTCTCTTGGCACTCATTCTGTTATTCTAATAGACTTGCTCTACGAATATCATGCCCTGCGAAACGACATTTATTTCTCTTAATCTCAACCACAATATAATCAACCCCCGTTTTTTCTCCCCACCGCTGTCTGTGTGTCTTTTAAAATTACGCGTATATATTTTTCTTGCAAAGGTACGGAACATTGTCTCAGTTTTCCGCATATGTTCAAATCTACCTTTAGCGCTTCCTGGTTCATGTTTCCTCAAGTTCTTGCGTCATCTCCAGCGTCGTTGAAGATGAGAATGTCATTCGCAATCCACAGGTCGGCGAGATATTCCTCTTGAATTTTTACGTCTCACGTTTCTCAATCTGGCTTCTTTAAGATTGCAGAGAAAACAAAGGAAGTATTGCGTCTCTTTTCCTCACACCCTCTTTAATTTGTATTTTTGCACATTTCTTGTGACGAATTACAGCAGCCGCAAAACTCCAGCAGATACTATGTAAGACATTCAAGTGTGCTTCCTCTACCTCTCGACTACACAATGCCTTCATGACTGCTGGTAGTTCTACTGAACCGACAACCGTTTCTTTTTCGTATGATAGTGGCATGGAGCAGAGATAGAGCATGCGGCTCGTGCACTGAATGCCCTCAGTTCTAATTCCATTCCAAGCAATTAGACTAAGGTTTGGAGTGGTGCCTGATTCGAGCAAGACAAGAAAAGATAACAAGAAAAGATACTGCCTAGAACCAGTATAAGCTACACTTGTCCAGGTGCACCCACATTAAGAAGGCCCGCTTAGCCACAATACACTCTCGTCACAAAATAGGAGCTGACTGCTCTGGCGCAATATCTTGGCCAGTGCCTCCTAAAAATGATCTTGCAGGACTAGATTGGGGGCGCATTTAACTTTCACCGACAACTCCGCACAGCGGTCCTCTGTGTATCCTGGCCCAGGGAAATCCCGCGGGCAGCCTATGCCACTATATAGGTGAAAAAAAAAAAAAAACGCGAGCGACGTCGTGCTCCACACTTGATAAAACGAGGAACACTCCGCATAATTCCTACACACACAAAACACATAAACGAAAACCGAGCAATCTCAGCAACTCACCCATTAAGTGTAGTCTTTGTGAGGAACCATCCTAGGAAGAGCCGGGCCACGGCGTGGAGGATCTGGGTGCCAAGCCAGTTGGATTTTTCCGTGCTCCGGTCGAGAAAGGCCTGCGTCTCAGCATCAAGCTCACACTGCACGAAGTGGGACCGCAGGAACTCATCTTCCAGCTGCTCTGCATCAATGCTGTACCACTGCGATGCGAAAAAAATAAGATGGTGCTGTTTGAGATGTTTATGTGTTATAAATTATAATACAAAAGGCAATCAGGGGGTGAAACCACAAAGCATTTCGTCTGTAAGTGCGCTTTGCCATTCGCCGGCCACCTTCACTAACTTCACTAATGATACGTCCAGCATCGGAATTGGTTGAAATTTGCTCTTATGAAAATTTCTTGAGTATCTGTGCTCGTGCCAGTTTGCATTGAGGAAGAAGAACAGGAGTAAGACAGATGAAAATTACAGCGTACGATGCACACCACTTTCAGTTTTACGACTTGCTCTAAGTACTCGAGAGAGACAAGAAACTCACGTACCCACAAGTATAGAGAGCAACAGCTGGAGATGAATTCAATGCGTTACTTTTCGGCTTGCCTCCAAACTATATTCACAACCATGCAGAACGCCCTTACAGCAGGGTGGAACGCATTAAAAGTACAACAAATCCCAACAGGCAGCGAATTCATAAATAAAGGAGCCTGAGCCAATGCTTTGGTGTGGACGTTTTTTCAGTTCATTCCTGCTGAAATACCACAGGCCGGACTGACGCGACGCAACTGGGCTCTTGGGCCCGTATTCGCAGAAACCCTCTTTTCGTAAGCAAATGCCAGACAATCACGACGTTGGACATATTGAATTCAATGTAATTATTCAATTCAGCTAAAGTTATCATTAGCGAAGCTAGCCAACCGGCCAGTGGCAAAAAGCACTTACGCACGAAAAGCTTTGTGACTTCGGCCTCTGGTTCTTGTATGGTATTCAATGTTTCCACGGATTCATCCTGCCATATGTGTCAAGGCCGCGTATTTGGGACAAGAATTTGTGATGTAAAGGTAAACCCTTAAGAGAGTCGGCGGCCGTGACAGGCTGCTCGTGGAGAAAGGTTTTTTTTAATTACTGCTGGATATATATATCCGTACAAAGAGCGATGGAACGAAAAATGTTAGGCCTAACGTTAAGAGACAGGAAGAGAGCGGTGTGGAACAGAGAACAAACGGGGATAGCCGATATTCTAGTTGACATTAAGCGGAAAAAATGGAGCTGGGCAGGCCATGTAATGCAGGATAGATAACCGGTGGACCATTAGAGTTACAGATTGGATAACGAGACAAGGGAAGCGCAGTCGAGGACGGTGGAAAACTAGGTGGGCTGATGAAGTTAGGAAATTTGCAGGAGCAAGTTGGAATCAGCTTGCGCAAGACAGGGGTAATTGGAGATCGCAGGGAGGGGCCTTCGTCCTGCAGTGGACATAAATATAGGCTGATGATATATATATATATATATATATATATATATATATATATATATATATATATATATATATATATATATATATATATATATATATATATATATATATATACGAAAGAAGAATGGGAACCGAGGGGCTCGATTTTGTTAATCATAACCACATAAAGCAAACAGACAACGAAGCCAATGAAAGCATCGGGGAAATTAAGTGTAGTTGAAATTGGAATGTAGAAAATAATGAAGAAAAGGGAAATGAAAGTGGACGAAAAGATAACTTGTCGCCGGCGGTAGCCGAACCCGCAACCTCCGCATTACGCGTGCGTTGCACTACCAATTGTGCTACGGCAACGGCCATCAATTCGCCCACTAACTTGGGTATATTTATGTTTGCCAGATCTAGCCCTAGGAGTGTTAGCCATATATATATATATATAGATCATTAGGCACCGCAGATTTATTTCTATTTTTTAAATTGCATACGGCTCCACTAAAAGATGCAGAAGGGCCCCTTTGCGCTATGGGAAACGTATACTACTTCAAGAACGAATGTGGATGTGACATATGCACGTGGAGTGACAAGTGGGTGCAGACGTGACAAATTCGTCTACGCCCATGCTCAGGTGTAACTTGTAAAATAATAAATTATGCGAAAATTTATTGCCAAACCTATAAAATAATTAATTCAGTGCCGATAAAGACGCAACAAAATTAAAAGGAAGTCACGTTATGATATACAACAAAGCGTTGACTTCTTTCTTTAATCTCATTTTCAGGACAATCCGCCAGACCTGCAAGCTAATGACTTCGATGAGCAATTGACACGAAAGTTGATCTCTAAACCAATGAATAAAAACACACCCACACAGTTAAACGCGTTGCAGCAACGCACGCGGACGACCCAAGCTCAGTAGAAAGTGTATACGACTACGACTGGAGCACCCATTAGTTCTTACCCGACCTAAACACGGCCAGGGACTCGAAACATCAGGGACTCGAGACACAGAACTAAGCAGCGCATTATAATGGACAAACGAGACTAAAACAATGAGCTAGAGATGTTCGTCAACAACTTGCAAAGGCAGCCACCAACACCGGATCCCCGTTTCCTCCCTCGTACATATATAGGGCTCGGAGCGGGAGGGCGCGCGCGCGCGCGGAAGCTAACGTCTCAATCCCCGGCGTTCCCGGCACACATGTAGCGTGTATCGGCGAGGCGATAGACATCTTGGGGAAATTCATTGTCGCCAAACCCCTTACGGTGTCAGTGAGCACGGTTGTGGTGGCGCGCGGCTTCCCTAACGCGGGCAAGAATGCCACCCCGTTAGATCGAAGAGCCCATAATAGCTCGCGCCACCGGCCGACCGAGTCTTAGGCAGGAGGGGGGTAATACGAAGTCCCCGTGCAGCACATTATAACCCCATCCACATTCGGAGGAAAGAACCACGCGGTACCTGCCAGCGCCGACGCGCTCGCGTCTGTGCTCGGGCCTCTTGCGCCCATCTGGGGAGCTGGGCTGCTGGTTGCGCAACGCCTCAACCCTATTCTGTAAACCCCCACCCGCTGCCTCCGTGGTTCCTTGGCAGCCCCCCCCCGGGGAGGAGCCACTGTGCTCCCCTCCATTTTGGGGAGAAAGGGTTCCGGGGGGGGGGGCACCATTGTGTGCCGTCAAGGGCCTTTCGCTCCCGCTTCTCTGCGCCTATTAGCCAGTGTTTCCTCGGCGCGTGATGGTCGCATTGTGCGCGACGTCGGCTCCGCGCAGATAGTGTCGCCACGCATCCCCAGTCCTGGCACGCGGAAGAAGGGACGGCGCGTGTTCGCGTGAAATCAACTCCTAATCGACTGTGAAAAGACACCGGTTTCCCAGAGCCGCAGCTCCTGGGCGCGCGTCGTGTCGTTACACGCGCCGCTTGGGTGGCGCCCGAGCAGCCAGCGCTTTCATGAGACGTTCCTTTTTCTATTTGCCGGGACGGTTGCTCTTTACCGCGGTGTAGCGAAACTCGCAGAAACACTGTAACGAGTGGGAACAGTTTGTTGACGCAAGTGCGTACGCGAGCGCCATTCTAACCTCTGTCAGAATGTGACTGACCAGTGACAGACGCGAAGGAACTCGAAATAGCTGCAAGCCTTTAAAAACATGAATCTACTACATTATTATTATTATTATTATTATTATTATTATTATTATTATTATTATTATTATTATATGGTAACCCATGGTAACCGCAATAAATAAAGATTGGGAGAAATTGCGTAATCCACAGAATGATGCCTCAAGTTAGCTACAACCAACAATGTCGTCAAGTTTACTGCGTTCAATATGTTAGTAATTCCTTCTAATCATTGATAATATTAAAAATATTTCAAGAAGTTTATATGAAGAAACTGAAATAGGTTCGTACGTGCGACACACGTACGAACAACTTCTAGTGCCAAAAGAAAGCCATCGTTGCCGAATCCAGACAACCGGTAGTGTTCATTTCAATGCACAGGTTGCGTCAAGGAAACACAGTTTTGTACGTTCGACTGTAAGAAAAGATAAAACTCCTTCATCCGAAGTTTGCGTCCATTTATAAAAGTGTAAAGTTTGTTTCCACAGAATGCAAAAAAAAAACGAAAAGAAAAAAAGACGAAAAAAAAAAACAAAAAAAAAAACCCGGCGCCGATCGAGGGTATCAGGAAACAGAGGCAAGGCAGCTGCCATGAAATATAAATTTCGAACACGCAAAGAGGAAGCGCTGCATGGGAGGGCAAGGTGGGCCACGCATCCCCGCTGAATATATACAGTAACCCGATAGAGGAAAGTTTCACGAGGGAGGCGCACGCCTCAATCGTCACAGGAGCCGCGGCGGCGGCAGCAGCTTGAAAGTCGCACCACGAGCGCCATAAAGGCCGCCAAGGTCTTGCACTTTTGCAAATGAGGCCCAGCAAGAAGCCTGCCTCGCAACATTTTTGTTTTGGCCGCTTCAAGCTTCCTCGAGCCCCACGTCCCACAGTGAAATTTCTATAGCGTTGCTCCCACACAGCCGCGCGGCTTCGCCAACTTCTCCAACGCTCGCTGCTCCTTCCTCGCTTTGCGCAGAAAGACGCGAATACAGAAAGAAAAGAAAAAAAAAAAAGAGAGAGGGAGGGAGGAATTTGGAAACAAGGTACACGAAGAAAAATATCCTCAACGGGTGAAAGCATCCTCAACTCTCAAACTGCCACTCCTCCATAAATCCAGCGTCTGTAGCGGTCGTTTCCTTTTATTAGAGTCGTTACTCAATGCGCTCTTGCCGCTGAAGCCGAGGGCCGAGCATTTAACCTGGAATGCGCGCCTCCGACAGAGAGAACTGAGGAAAGGGTGTCAGGGCGCGGCGCGGGTACCCGAGAAACGCACGCTCGTAATAACGAGCTGGCACAGCCTTGCCGAGGACCCACATATACGCACTCGTAGGGGACCGCACCCGACGGTTTCGTCTCCTTTTCCACCCATGGCTTCTCCCGCGTGCTCTCTTTCCCCCGACGATGCTCTCGCTGTAGAGGCGACGCGTGCGAACAAGAGGATGTACGGGCAAAGCGTTGTTGTACACCGCGCTCCCCCACTACGAATGAAACCGTTAAACTAAGACCCGGCAGTGTGGAACGCGGAACGACGACTCGTGGCCTCGTATACGCACCCTTGTGCAACACGCGCGGCCCGTTCATATAGCGGCTCTTACGTAAATGAAGCTTCGCGTTTGCTACTGTAGTGCTTTTTGCGTATTCTTCTCCAGACTGCACGACTTCTTCGTTTCAGCAGCAGAAGGGTTACAGGAGTGAATTCCTGCCGGCACCGTTAGACGTGCATCGTTCCGTGTTTTCTTTTAAAGAGTTATGGTGCGAAAGGTGGACGGGAAAGAAGGACGCGAGACAGAAAGAGTTCCCAGGACTTATTACTACAGATGACTACCCTGGTGTACTTAACATGCCTCTTGGCCATGAATCTGACAGTCTACCAGTTCGAAAACGTCTATAAGGGTTGAAACACTTCTGAAACACTTAAATATATGCCCATTAAGTTTCTAGATATCAGGTTCATATAGGTGCGATGAGTGAACGCGAGTTCTGGGCCCGGTTCAATGAAATACCTGCTCTATATTTCAAGCGGCCATTCTAAGTTAATAAAAAGCGGAATCGTTCTCGCCTACCAGAGCGCCTCGCTGGCGAAAGCATATGAGCATCAGCTCCCGTTAACTTTTACGATAGAAGTTGGTCGCATTTCTCGCGCAGATTAATTATCCGCTCCCTCTGATCTCTAGCGAGATAATTTTGCTAAAGTTAAACGACGCTTCCGGAAAATACGACGGTGCGCGAAGCAGACATCGTCCCGCGCATGCGATTCCATATATTCATGCACTGTAGAATAATCTATAAAAAGTGGATGATCGATTTAATATGCAGGTTCTGTCTGCGCCATGTTAGCATGTCCAAGGTGTGTGCCATGAGGAGTACAACGCACGCCAGGAAATGCACTACAGACCATGCTACAAAGTTCGCCTATTGAACCTTTGGCGCATTCTATAAGTTATTCTGCTCAATAGTAGGAAGCAACACCGCCGCCGAACTCACCGATGTTTCAATGACAGGGCACGTGAACACAAACTAAAAAAATATATATATATATATATATATATATATATATATATATGGGGTTTTACGTACAATAACTACGATCTGACTATGAGGCCCGCCGTAATGGGGGACGCCGGATTAATTTAGACCACCAAGGGATTCGTTAATGTGCACTCAAGGCACAGTACACGGGCGTTTTTTGCATTTCACCCACATCGAAATGCGGCCGCGGCAGCCGATCCCGCGATCTCGTGCTTAGCAGCGCAACGCCATAGCCGATAAGCCAGTGCGGTGGGTAAGAACCCAAACTTAACGTGAAGGCTGCGCATGTAAAATCCTGGAAGTGCGTAGCGTTATATTCCAACGCACAAAATTCATAGGGAAAAGAAAGGAGAAAACGGAAATAGAAGTGACACAAACCGTCTACATCAGGCAGCGGGGCTTGACATGCGTTAGTAAAGGATCACCGTCACTCCTTGATAAAGAAAAGTTATTTTGAGACTGTTATGCGCTAATTTTGACGCGAGTTAGAATTTTTGTTCAAAATGATGGTGACGATGCGAGTGCGCGAGTGCAAGAAATGTGGGAGCGCCCCGTTTCGAGCAATAAACATGAGTAGGCACATAGCACTCTTTCTGTCTCAGCCATCCTTTCCGACCACCTTTAGCGCCATAATCTTTAAGAAATAATGTGTAACGAACGAGCTAAATGTAAGGTCCTGCTGCAGAATAGGCTTCGTTGATGGAATCACTGAACTGTTCCTAAGAAATATATAGAGATAAAATGCCTATGGCTCAATTCTAATATGCATCGGTCTACTAAGCCACCCAGGTGGATTATTTCGAATTATTTAGGCTACGTTGATTTCATAAACTTTGGAATGTCAGTCATCATTCTCCAGCGTCTGTTGCAGTCTGAATGAAGCCGAATGGATTCCAGTACAAAAACGAAGTCGAACACCTTCCGCGTGGACATGAGATCACTCCAGACACAAAGCATTATTGTCAAGAAAGTTAATCAATTCGGTTGGTCATTAAATAATCTCGTACTTCGAGGGTCGTACTCGAGAATTAAGCAAACAGCGAGAGCCGTTGCACTGGTGGCAGAGAGCGAGCCACTCATATCTGTCCCCCTCCCAACATCCCACCACCATCACCACCAATATCCCATCAACGCGAAGCGCGTAGATGTTATGCTGCTGTTCGAAGGCTGGTAGCGTGAGACCTAAACCCTCGATTTCGCTCAGAGGTTAGGAACCAGATGTCCGTAGGCGGAAATGGCAAGATCTAGCCGTTTTCGCTCTCATAAACAGACTTGATGACTTGCCCGGCAATTTTATACTCCAAAAATTATATAACGATTAGGAACGGTTAAGAACGGAAGAGGGATTCTGTTGAGCATTGTCCAGCAATCTCACTAGAACAGGAGGCATCCTTGCATATAAAGTAACGTGATGGCGCAACACCTTGCCGACTGTGAACACCCTGAACTAGCCGTTTGGTGTTACAATTTAGCAAACTTCGGCCGAAGCCACGTGGCCGCACCAACGCGGGAGCCAAATCCAAACTGGCAAACTTGCAGATCAAGATTTAGCGATACTGTGTGACATTAACCATTATCTGCCTACCACCGGCTCTTACACCACCTATTTTTCATCTGCCAGTGAGCTGTTCTTATGGGGGCTTCTGCGTGACATGGCACGCTGCTTCGAGAAAGTGGCGACATCTAACTGAGAATATTGCTACATGCTCACATATAAGATCTACAAGACAACACAAATGGCTTGTAGTCAGTTTCAGCATTTGTACCACAATTCACCGGCTGCAAATTAATGTTTCAATCAAACTTCCATAAGGTTTCTCTTGACCCGCAGTATATTACATAATAATACCACAATAGTAAATAAAAAATTGCTTCATCTGCTCATGTGTAATGAAGACTTCGCTTACTGACATATGGCGCAACGATGTGCTAAGGAGAATGCTGCTGATAGATGTGACCCAGCTTACAAACAGCACAAGCTGGGTGTGGCCAGTGTAGAAACACATGGGCAGCCAAACTCAAGAGAGAAAGTTGAGATAACCAGTTTTCAACCAGTAAAAACAATTTTTACTTTTTCGCAAGCTAGCGCAATGGCGCCACAGAAACGAAACGACTGAAAAAAAAGAAGAAGAAAACGATATTATGTCGCGCACATTACGGGGCCAACGACTATACACTGTATATCATTGCCCTACAACACGGAAGAAACTCGCCACGCGCGCGTATATTCCGCGTAAGGCAAGCCAGGTCACCTCACCAAAATGGGCAAATTTCCAGAAATTTCTACCGGTGAAAGATAACAAAAAAAGAAAAAAAAAAAAGGGAAAGCTCGAGCTCAGTCTTGTCCCGTGTGTTGCGTCACCTACTCTACACGTTATGTTCCTGCCACACAGTTTTGATTCTTTTGCCCAAACGCATGCCACGAACGCACGCACAACATGAATTGACAGCACAATAACCACGCGCGACGAGGAAGGCTTCGCGGCCGTTACTTCCGGGGTCAGTGACACATCCCCACACTTCCACCTAGCTCGGCAGCACGCGCTCCCCCCCGATGTTCGTTTCTGTTCTCATTTTTTTTAGGCGCCTGTCGGCGTGAATATGACGCCAGAGCGACGGCATCCACGAGCCAAACACGGTGAGGGATGTAAGTAATGACTACACGGACCTGGAGCCGCTACACAAAAGGGCGAGAGCGCACTCTTTAACTTCACTCGCGCAAACATCGCACTCGTTAAGCGTGAAACGATAAAAAAAATGGAAAATGAAAAAAAAAGGAAGAACCGATGAGCCCAGCCGCCACAACGGTGCCTCAGGGTAGAAGAAGCGTCGTTACATTTTTCTCCCGTTTAAGGCAGTTGAGCACACGGCGGTTGTTTCGACTTGCAGCAAAAATCATAAAAGCGAACGAACACACGGTGGGTACGGGAACGGCCCGGACCAAAGAAAAAAAAAATGAAAAAAAAAGAAACCCCACACACACGCACATCACATCACATACATGAGGCACGTGAAACACGCCAAAGCGGAAGTAAAACGAGGGAGCGAAGGCGCGCGCGAGCGGGGAGCGCGCCGCCAGATGCGCTTTCTCTTAGTTTACTTCCCGCGGCAGCCGTCGTCGGCTTCTGTCGATGCAATCGGCCGTTGCCGTGCGGGAATTAATGACACGCGCCTCTTCGTCTCGGAGACAAGCGCATGAATAGGTGACACACGCGGAGCAGGGGTCGGCCGTAAACGGCGCGCGCACCGCTCACAAACGCACGCACAGCGCGCAAACGGCTGGCTCCGTTCCCCTGACGGCCGCCGCGACGTCGGTGAGCTCGTAAAGCTGTCAGTCAGCGCCGAGCCGGCCGCCGCAAACGGGGGACCCCCTTCCTCGGCGTCTTCCTCTCTCCCGTTGAGCCCGAGAGCTCTCCCGCCGAGCGTCTTCCGGGCAAAGCCCCTCTGACAGGGCGTATATGGCCCATCCTATATAGGGACGCTTAAACGAGGTCCTCAGGAGTGGCCAGGAGAGAGAGAGACGATGCTCGCGCTGGCCATTTCGCTGAGCAGCAAGCACAGAAAAGCGCGGCAGATGCTGAAATGCCGAGTTTCTCACGGCGTGTACTACACTCGGCGTGCAAACGTATACGGAGCATGCATGGGTTCTGCGAAAAAAGGCTCAATCCTCTCGCATTTTATGCCTGCAACCACTACAGAACGGCACAACACGACCTGCCCGTCGGGCATCGCGAAACCGACGGCGGTCACGTGAAGCGCGTGCCACCCAGTGCGGCAGCTCATTATCTTAGAACAAGAAAAAGGCAAGCTCTCATGGTACTGCCGAAGTTGCGAGACTGCGCTGCGCGGCTGTTGCTAGAACTATAGTAATAAGCTTCAACGCCACCTATCCAAGAAATCCAAAAAAATTCAGTCGGCAGGGCACAAGTTCGACTCCCTTATCAGGCGAGTCGGCACTCCTGTCTATCTTACTCTCTGCTCTTTACAGTTTTGCGCGACAGTCCCGACGTGTGACGCAATGTATGATACTATTAACACGCACCGAATGCTGATTTCACGATCACGTGGGGGTAAGGGCTGTGCGCACGCTCTTAATATTTTGTTATGTGTGCACACATGCAGTGAACGCACGAGTTCTTCGGTAGATTGACAATTACCACTCAGGTGATCGCCATATTCAATGCGCTGCAGCTGATTAAATGTCGATGACAGCGAGGAATGGTGGGTCTTTGTTCCGAGCATTCCTTCTAAACCTCACAGAATCCCTACTCGACTGTTCATGAAGGTTGTTCATACTCCCATAAGAAACAAATTCCTGAGTGGTCGCGTAAAGCCCAAATAGTATAATGTGAAGATATTAAATTATTTAATAAAGTAGCTCTAGTTCCAAGTGCTAAGCTGTTTTTGATATAATTACGCCTTACTCGACTTGTGGGCGAAAAAGTTCGCAGGATGCTTCTGCGGTTGATATCCTCCCCTGAAAAGGCAACAGTTACGCAATTTGTTTTGCGTGAAACGAGCAGCTCAAAGACACCCCGTCACCTTATCTTATGCCACTGGTAGTAAAGGACCACGTGTATGAATACACAGGAAATCAGCATGAATGTATTAATAAGTACCGTACGTTTCTCTAGGTCAATTACTCACAGGGGACCCTGATCACGAGAAGGAAACTTACAGAAGAATAAAAAATGGGTTGGAGTGCATATGGCAGGCATTGCTAAATCCTGACTGGAAGCTTACCACTGTCGTTGAAAAGAAAAGTGTACAATCATTGCATTCTACCGGTGCTAACATATGGAGCAGAAACTTGGAGGTTAAAAAAAAAAAAAAAAAGCTCGAGAACAAGGCAAGGACCGCGCAAAGCGCGATGGAACGAAAATTCTTTGGCGTAACGTTAAGAGACAGGAATCGAGCGGTGTGGATCAGAGAGCAAACGACGATAGCCGATGATAGTTCACATTAAGAACAAAAATGGAGCTGGGCAGGCCATGTAATGCGTAGGGCAGATAACCGGTGGCCTATTAAAGTTACAGAACGGGTGCCAAGGGAAGGGAATCGCAGTCGAGGACGGCAGATGATGCAATTAGGAAATTTGCAGGCGCAAGTTGGAATTAGCTAGCGCAAGATAGAGGTAATTGGAGATCGTTAGGAGAGGCCTTCGTCTGCAGTGGACAAATACATAGGATGATGATGATGAAGCAAGCCTCGTTGGCTTAGGATGTACACCTCGCATACACTGCTCAACTTTAATTCAATGGTTAATTCATTCAATCGGTTTAAGGTTTAACATCCCAAAGCAACAGATATCAGAGACACCGTAGGGGAAAGCTTTGGATTAATTTTGACTACCTGAGGTTCTTTAACATGCACCTATATCTAAGTATACTAGCGTTTTTGCATTTCGTCCCCATCGAAATGCGGCCACCGCGGCAGGGAGACGAACCCGCGGCCTCATGCTCAGCAGCAAAACGCCATAGCCACTGAGCCACCGCGGCGGCTAACAACGTTAATTCTTCAAATTCTAGTTACACCTTTTCTTTCTTACAATGCAAATAGTTATAGAACGTGCAAACACGTCCTGACCAGTTGTTTATTTGCGGGTACACCGCTGTCCAGTGCTATCGATTACAGAGATTACAGAGATTGCAGTCAGACGGAGAACGAAGTGAAGATTATCCAAATGATCAAACCCGTTCACGGGGCAACGCCTCATAATGCTGCCGCATGCTTGTATGTATAGCATGCTCAGACTGACAAGAAAAAGAAAATGCCCAAGGAGTAGACAACCGCCAACCATACCTCCAGAAAAAATAGCGGCGAAAGTTTGCCACCAGGTGTAGTCGGATCACGAAAGGCACCGGCAGAAATAATGGAGTGAATGGAGCGGTCATTCAACCGTGAGACAACACGGCAAGTTATTAAGGAGTACCATTCGAAAAACAACACCTGTGCAAGGTTACAGCCTCACATTCCGACAGACGATCCGGATCGTTTAAAGCTTTAAAGTGCACATACCCTCGATCGAAGTTTTCTCTGGCGTTATGCAATGGAGACGGACCATTCGATGAGCCACCTAAAGATGTCGAGACGTCGTCTTTTCAGCACGACTCACCATAATAAAAGGCGAAAGATGAAGCGGCCCGTGTACGAGTCTACCGAGAAGCAGAAGCATCTGAAGGACTCGAACATCAAAGCAAAGCTGATCCCATTTATCGACAACCACGCAGCATCATTCACATGAAATGGTTTCACGATGGATCACCAAACAGTCCCTTCGGCACTTGCAAGTTCTTGATAGATTGTTCACGAACATTTCTAGTGATATATCACTTCTACGAAGTAGTAGTATGCCAATATGAACTGCCCGCGACAAGTTCCCTAGGCAGGAGGTGTGTACCACGACTCGAGCACCCGCGTATTCTCCGGACTATAGAGTTCAACTAACATCGTTTACTTCCCAGAGTGAACATTCTCTAAAATAATGAAATTTGCATGAACGTTGGGTACAAGAAGAATGTCGCGAGCGCGCGACATTAACAACGTCCCGGTATGTGACTAAAACCTATCACGCGGACCCTGTTGAGTCGTTCTTGATCGCTTCAGCAGAGGAAAGTAGTTTAACTCGGTGCATTCCCTTTTTTGCTCATACTAGCGGGAGTCCTAAAACTTAGTTGGCAGATGGTGTCTAACACGATTCGTAACTTCATAACTACTGTGAAATTACTTTAACGTAAGGGAGCACCACCTGAGACGCAGGCAATTGAACTATTTGAGAAAGGAATATTCCAAAATCAGATACGTCAGCTGGCACGTAGACGGGAGGTTAGGACACAGCATGGGAAATGCTGTGTCGTAATCTCCTGCCTCCGTGCCAGGAGCTGCAGCTGCAAAACACCGACGCGATATGTCGGATGCGGCTTCAACATCGGTAGCAGCGAGACATCGATCTCTTGCGGACGAGTTCGATCGGGCCTCATGTTTTGCATACGAAGCGACGGCACACCGCGGTTTTAGCCGATCCTCGGTAGATGGCGAGCGGCGTCCTGCTTCGCTCAGAAACAAGCTCTCTCGAAGGCAAGCCGTAATCGGAATAGTACGCAAAGCGCGTAACACAATACGTTAAATGGACTGACAACTGGCAAGAATGTGTTGTGAGACGTTGATGGAAATGAAATGACCATGACTTACAGTGATAGAATCCCGGACGCTGTTCGGGATTTAAGTAAGGATTATAATTTTAAATTGGCAAAGAAAGTACCGTGCTGATGATTATTATTTATTGGCATCCCCTTTGAAACGGGGCGGTGACAAATAGTCACCTAGCCTGCTGAATTTAATCAGGTATGCTGTACACGTTTTTCATTCTAGAATCTTTGTATACCATCCACAGAATCTTTTTTCCCCTAAAAACGTCTCTATCTACCTTGTATCGCTACCTATGCCTGTACCGGATCCGGTCGTATCAATTTTTTTCCTGCTTTTTGTCCCACGAATACTCTAAACGCCACTTGCTTATCTCGACTGCTGACCGGTTGATGCTATGGGTTGTGAAAAGAAAGCGAAAGCGCGCATAACCACATATCATACGGCAAGCGAAAAAACGCAAGTGCATAAGCGCAATAAGAACACTTTGTGATACCGCGACACGCGATCCATTACAGCCAACTGCACTCTGTCCTGGTGCTGCTCACCTAGTGGCCTCGCATTGCGGTAACGAATGGCGCATGGCTCTACGATACAGCATTCTAATAACTGACACGCATATCGCCATATTATTTGCTTAAGTAATAGAAAGAAAGCGGCACGGCGTTGTTGTAGATTGTTGCAATAGCCAACGTAAGCAAGGAGTTACGGAAAGCTTGAAGACAGAATGAAAGCCAATTACCGTGAAGATGTTATGTCAGCAAGCGGAAAAAGTTTTGTGCAATGCACGTAGCTAAAATGTAAACAATAACTGCGCACTCGAAGATGCGTTGCCGTATTTTTAGTTATCAGTAACGACCAGGACCCTTACTCAAAAAAAATAATAAAAAAAAAAAAAAAACGCCAGCCAGTCGTGATGACGGACACATTAGCGAAAGCCGTCGGCCAGTGGAAAGCAGCACTTACGTACGAAAAGCTTTGTTAATTCATCCACGTATAATGAAGCATATCTTTATTGTCTTCTTCTCGTGCTTACCATGCTTTTGCGGTGCATAAGCGTGCATTCTGGTTTAATAATAGTTTAGTGTTGGCTTTAGTGCCTATTTTGATGTTCGTGCATTTATGGCCATAATTTTTCAGCAAAGTTGTAATTGGGCCAATGTGTCGACGTAACTTAACCAAGAACCAACGAAGCTGGTGCAATTAAACTTTGAAATAATATTGCGCATTCCACTGGTGATCTGTGGGCAGAGTTGTAACTGTATGAGGTAATGAGATCGTTGCGGAAGATTAGTAAAGTTGTTAATTACGGTTTACAGCTCAATGGAATATTCAACAGCGTGTCGTTTCAGAAATATCAGACGTATTATAAGCTGGAACTTGGTGAGAATAAAGTGTGTCTTAGGAAAAGCATGGCAAAGAAATGTTAATGTTCTAGGCGCTTTAAGAGCGTCGTAGGATATTATCAAAGTTGTTTTAATTTGATAATCCGTTTGATGTTTGTCAAGGGACTAAAACACGTTTGTCGTATGCGAACTAATCGGCGCATCGAGAAGAAACTTTGTAGAAATCAAGGATACATTTGGGGACACATGCTGGAGTAATATAAATGTTGTAGGCATATTAGCGGGGCCGTAGAAATATCCAAATTGTCGTCGGAGCCTTCAAAACGCCCCTTCTAAGAGTGAATCAAATTGTAGAATTACTTCTGCAAGCAAAAGGGCTCGGCGTTTATGCTTAGAGGGAATAGAGGTTGTGATTTTGCAAGGTTACCAAAGTTTGCCTGCGGCCTTCGCGCTGATGTTTAGCTTTCCTACCATGATTACCATCTATCTACTAGCAACAAGAACTCCGTAATTACCATTTTGCGAATACTTAGCGTGTTTGTCACGAATGGGCTGCACTTGGCGGAAAATGTCTCCCACAAATTATTTCGGGGGCCATTTTCTTATGTGAGTGCTTCCTGCTAGCGGCAAGGTCATCTTGTATGACTCAGAGCCCACGAATTATTTCGGAATTTCAAGATGGAAAGAAATTACACAAAAACCAAGCTCGCGACAAAAGAAAAAAAGAAAGCTGAACCAAATGTTGACGCTAAAGAAGTCAAGGTCATCGTACATGGCGGTTCAAATAAGTCGACGATTAAACGTTAATTACACATCTATATTCTGTCTCTATTTCATGTTAATTATTATCTCAATCCGTGTCTTATTCGCATCGTATTTCACGTGCAATTACGTCGATCTTGCCTTCATTAGCGTCAACATTAAATTTTTTTGGACCAGGAGGTCAGGTCGGTCGATCCCGGAGGTTGTGCAGTCTATGGTGCAATGCGGTTAATTTTGGACATTACTGGCGCTAATAGCGCCCGCACCGTTAACTTTACTTACTCTGCGACTAATTTTAGCTTCTTGTCTCATTGAGACCTACTTTTTCATACCTTTTACGGCTCGCTACGACGCTCTGGAGGCACGAAAGGAGCATTTTTTTTATTAAATTGGTTACAGGATACCTAGATCAGTGATACACCAAACCCGTGTGAGGCCAGCAAAGAACATGTCTTCAAAAAGAAGTTGCATGCAGTAATAGTTTATTCTGGAAACGTGTGACACAACAAAGCCACATTTGGAGGTTCAGTGCCCCGTGGCGTTAACTAATGTGTGTATTTATTATGTGCGTTCGCCGCTACTGCGATTAATTTGGCTTTAACGAAAGCGCGGCAAGAAATCACGTTCTCGCATGGTGAAGTGACCTAGTGAAAAGATGAATCAACGCGGGGCAACACGAGGAACCGACCATTCCAAACATTTAAAAACAACGCACGACAAAAATGGCAATTCCTGACAGACAGGGCGTCGCGGCGTCGTCGGTTTCCGTCAAGGTTTGTATTTCTCAAGTTGTAGAAGTGACATGCGCTGCGACACGTCCGCAGAATCCGCGGTGCAGTTCGGTTAGCATGTGGTTGCCTCAGTGACACTTATACCGCGGCGTGTTAAGGTCCCGGACCACACCGTATTTGAAAGCACAAAGGTTTCATGTGCAATGCTGATACCACAGACGCTGCCACACGTGCAGTCATACTCTTCCGACAGGGGGATTTCATAGCGATCAATACATTTTGATGTGTTCGCCTTCTGTGTTTTCTGTGTACAGACACCAATTGGACGCAAGCAGCCAACTTGATGCTGTTGCAGTGCGGAGCTCAATGAAATACCGGAGCCAAGTCCATGGGCACTCCAATGCAAGCACGAAAACTGCCAAACGAGCTCTGGAACTAATTCATAACAGCAGAAGGAGCTTCAAATCATTCAGAAAACGGGAAGGAATCTCTTGGGCTTCATGCAAAGCACGCAAAAAGATTTTTCTGGAAAATAGAACAAGTTCAAGAGACAGAAAAGGGTGTCCTGCAGTGTACAGTGCTAATTAAGCATATAAGATGGAATCCAGTGACCAGGAATGAAAAAAAAAAAAGTGCCTCACACTTAACACATGTGTGACAGCAGTCAGCAACGCCACTGTTTTGATGTATTGGAAGACAGTAAAACCGCGCTCGCATTGGATCTCCACAAAGCGATGAGCTGCTGGAACCTGCTTATATTCTTTCTTTTCTCTATACTTTCGCCATGCCAATCCCCGCTATTAAGCGTGCATTTTGTGTCTTAAAACACTTGCGCAGATATTTACAGTTTTGCTTCTTTCCGTGTTTATTTTTTGTTGTAAGCAAAGAAAAATTCACCGAGGATTACAATACTTTCTAATGCAAAATTTGAACGCAGCTCTATACGTGGTTTTATTTCTTGATATATTGGCTGGCGCGGACAATCTGTCTCGTGCGGCCCGTTGCAAACGGAGCGAAGTGCGGCGCGACTGGCTCGCTAATCTGCAGGGAGATCGCGACAGCTAGCGCGTGGGTGACGTGTGGGCGCGATTCACAGCAGCCGCCGCCGACAGACCTTCCAGATGACGCGCACTATACTCTGGTGCCATCTCGTAGCCATCGTAGCCGCGCTACGCTTTTCTACTCACCCTTTCGCCATACCCTCCTCCTCCGCTTTCCTCCTCGCGTCTTTCACCCCCCGCTGCGCTCCGCGTTCGCTTTCATCTTTCGCTGCGCTCGTTCGCTCGGTCACGCCGACGCTCGCCGCAGGAACGGACGCCTAAGAACTGCGCTCTAAGATTACACCTACTACGTCATCCTAGACAAGAATTCGCCTCACTTGAACGTGAAATAGACCAGCCAAAGTTGACATGGTCGCTTTGAGTGAATGAGATGCAACTGCCTAATACGCAGCCCTCTCACTTCGATGTGTTCCCCACCAACGAGCCCAAATTTACACTATTTTGAAATAGCTTTTGCCAGAAGACAACAGAAGATAGGCGTATTTCTTGCTGAGTACATGATCTCGTAAGGCCATTCGCACTCAATCATTTTTTAATTATATCACCTCTTTCGGCGGAGATGCGAGAATCAGCTCTATAGGGCAGGGCATAAGAGTGATTGTGGCGATTTTTCCGGCAACACTTTGTTAGTGGGGGCGGGCTTCAGTACCTGCGTGATGTGTATAACCTTGCAGAAAATTAACAAGACATTCGTTACCTGAAATTAAATAACCAATTTCAGTGTACGCGCTGCATCTGCAGTGAAACCAGCAAGCGTTAATTGCTCACTTGCTCACGATGCTCACTTGCTATAGAAACCTTGAGACTAACGTCAGCTTCCGGAATATCCGTCTCCACAATGCGCCACAAATTACATTAGCGATTCATGCATTAATGCTTCAAAGTGCACGAGAACTTCTTTTTGGAGAGGCTGGGGGGGGGGGGGGGGGGGGAGTAGGTGAGTTAATGCGACGCAACGCCAATATATTATTACTGCTTGCTGCTGCGCTAGATGGTTCATATACTTTCTTTTCGTGTATAGGCTTCGTCGCAAGTGGCACCCGTTCCTGCTCAGTGCACTTTTTTTTTTTTTTCCGCCACACATTGCAGGGTGCACATTCCATTTATAGCAAGCGGACACGCCCGGGCAGTGGCTGGCTTCAGGAATTGCTGCCAATAACTTTTATTATTTGTGCAAAGGTCGCAGCAGTTTGTTCAATGCGACATTTTTCACGAAATTACACCTACATTAATTCATAATGCAAGTGTGTGAGCGTTCTTCTTCTTCTTCTTCTTTCTGGGGTTTTACGTGCCAAAACCAGTTCTGATTATGAGGCACGCCGTAGTGGAGGGCTCCGGATTAATTTTGACCACCTGGGGTTCTTTAACGTGCACTACAACGCAAGCACACGGGCGTTTTTTGCATTTCGCCTCCATCGAAATGCGGCCACCGGGGCCGGGATTCGATCCCGCGACCTCGTGCTCAGCAGCGCAACGCCTTAGCTGACTGAGCCACCCCGGCGGGTAAGTGTGTGAGCGTGCGTGCGTGCGTGCGTGTGTGTGTGTGTGTGTGTGTGTGTGTGTGTGTGTGTGTGTGTGTTGGATCGTTTTGTCTGTTTGTTGAGCAAAATGCCTTTAAGAGGATGACCGACGGATTATGGCGAGAACGTATAAGAGGGAGCGCCACTCTTACCACTGAAGAAGCGCGAAAAAGAAAACAATTGGAGTATAATCGCTCAATTATTCTGGACCTGGCCTCTACAGTTATCACTTTAACCATCGTGTACTATCTACACATTCATAATTCTGGCAATAACTTTGCTCAATGCTGAATCACTGCGTAAGATATATATTTCTGGTCATCGATTAGAGGGTCACCGCAACGAAATGCGTTATTGAAATGCACGCACGGCGAAACACGGCTACTGAACCCATTGATAATTATTGCAACGCCCACAACAAAGGCGGAATCGTTTTATTACAGAATAAACAATCACAGTGGTAGTAAATCAATGACTAGAACTGTGAAAACGTTACTGTTAAGTTTTGTTCTGCACGAGCTCTTCTTTCACAACCTATAGCAGACGCGCGAACAGTCACGAACAGCGGTAGTGAATAATCGAAACAAAAGGTCAGGAAAGAGAAACCATCGGTAACAATCGGAATCAACGGACATCCGTGACGAGAATACAGTACGCGAGCCATGGCGATGGGCCAGCGTCGCATGCCACCGGCCTTCGGTATTTCCTCGTCCTTTCCGGCGCGCACGAAAGCCAGGCGTGCATGGAGAAGCAGCGCCCTGGCAACACTGTCGTTATCATATCCGCGCGTTACTGCCACGTGCCACGGGGGGCGCGAGAATTCGCTCGCCTCCCGGAGCGCTGCGCGCGCACGCACGCACACACACACACACTAGCGACAGACAAGGCGAAGGGCGCTACGCCGGCAGGCAACGTCGTTAGGACCGAGGGACCGCTCTGCAGTCCTGCGGGTCCACGTGGCGCGCGGTAATGGCAGAGGCGAAGAAGGAGCCAGGGGCAGGGGAGAGGCGGCGGTGGGCGCCAAACGCCCCGGAGCGGACGCGCAAGAGGAGGAAGCAAACGAAACGCGGCAAACAAGTTTCTCATTTCGTTGCCGCGGCGCACTCCTTCGGATCGCAATAATGCAGACGACGACAAAACAGTTTTTTCGCGTTCCTTCCTTCGCGCCGGCTCCGCTTGCGTGAAGCCCCGAGTGCCTAAAAACTTCTGCATCAGCATTCTTGTAGCCATTTCTTATTTTGAACCAAGCGAGGGAATCGATACTGAAAAGTACAGCGTCGTGTTCAAAAAAAAGAAGGAAAAGCGGGAAAAGCTGGCAGCCACGCGGGATCTCCATGAGCCCAGCATCCCAGCGAACAAATGAAGCGGGCACAACAGAGAAAAGAAACGAGCGGAGAAGAATGAAGGGGAACGCCGGCTGAAGATGCGGGAGGAGGGGGAGCAAGAGGCGGCGAGAACGGGGAGGGGAGAGCGAGCCAGTGCGAGAAAAAAAAAAAAAAAAAGGAAACCAAGGTGACGCAGGCCCCGTCGGAAGCGAGAGAGCGAAGGCGCGCTCGAGGGAGGGGAGGTCAATCAGTTTGCATTCCAATAAACAGAGCGCACCAAGAAGCGCCCCGGCAGAAGCGAGAGGAAGCGCCAGGATGCCAATAAAATATGGCGGCCGGCTGAGAGACGGAGCAGCGAATGGAAAACTAGGCGGCCAGCGCTTGGAAGTGCAGACCCGCTCGCTGCAGGAAGGTCGCGCTGAGACAAGCAGGGCAAGAGCCGGAGGTCCGGCCACTGGTTGGCGCACCGATGGAACGCCGATAGAAGGAACTGAGCATACGTCTGAGGGAATGAAAAAAGTCACGATAAAGACACGGTTACGTGGCGAAAACTCCACACTTGAGCCTCGGATTATTCGGGAGCCAGGAATCCGCCTTTGCTTTCGGAAGCGCTCATGGTATAGCTGAAGTTATGAAAGTGCAAAAGTGTAATGCGCATTATAAACACGCATTATCCAATCCTGGTGAACCGACACTCTAAATAAGATTTTCACCACCAAAGGGAAACTTTTGTCGAATATAGCTGTGTTACTTAACCGCGGTGAGTTCTGTTGCGACAGGAAAAAGCATGTACTTGAATCTTAAAAGCGTTAACATCACCAACGCGCATCAATAGTCTCTTAGAGCAACGAACATGCGGATTTCACAATGACAACGACCAGGAACGTAACACAATGCCCTGATCAAAGTAATGGAAATGATCTCAGCTAGTGCCAAGAAAGTGATGGTAAGCTTTCCTTGGTGCAATTAGACGTGGGGTTATTATATTCCCATTCCTTCTTTTCCCGTTGCACTTTCACATCCCGTGGCTACTTAGCACCTAAGTGACAAGCACGTTGTAGAAGAGTTGAACATTTCTTTGTAGTTATATGTTGCTTCCGGAACGATATACGCTCATCCCACGAAATCTGCTAAAGTTGAGCTAAAGCTCTAAGCTGCATTATGATTGCCCTCATTAGCCTGCGCGGGCGTCATGGCGCCCAATGAGCATACAGCGACACATAATCCGCTTCTGTTTGACGCGTCGTGGCCATGTTTGACAAGCACGTGCAACATGGGCCACGAAAATCACAACTTCAAGAATAAATACATGACTTTAGACATCTGACCATCAAAGGTTCTAGTGTTGTCCTTCCCCCTCCCCCATGGATTGCGTTTCTGAAAGTTTCAAGCACGCGCCGCCGGCAGGGCAACCCACCAGAGATGTAGGCGTTTTCAGATGCCACAACGCGCATGTGAGATAGTAACATAAGCGAGGCTTGTGTTTACTTTCTCAACGTCTGACACTTACACATCACGGGTAGGTTTCTGAGATACGCGCTTCGCCAGCCACAGCTCGACTACACTGCGTTTCACATTCGCTGCTGATAGTTGATCAAGTTCTTAGCTGAGACGTAGGTGCGCTTCTCCTCACCGCCGCTGTCAACAGTAAGCAGCCGTCCTTTGCTTCCATAAGAGCTGTGTTGTTGCCAATGCCTCGGGCGCGCACAAGTGCACCCGACGCGTGACGCACTCCTTCAGACGTCTGCATTCCGGCCGTAATGAAAGCGGAGGGGACGGTGGAGGGCGGCAAAAAAATATGCGACTATCTCGGCGGGCGAGACTGGAAATCAGGGCCGGGGGAGGACAGAGGAGGGCTGCGCTGGCTGCAGTGGCGACTGACGCACAGCTGCGTCCTCAATAGCTCGAACGGCGGCACCTTGGACGGCGGTGCCGCTTATTTCACTGGCAGCGCCCCGCGCCAGGCTTGAGGGAGGCCCCTCAAGCGAGCGCACTTTGCCAATCATACGGATTTCTCCCCGTTTTATCTGCCCGTGGCAGCTATATGCAGGGAAAGAAACAGGAGAGGAGGGGGAGGTTAGTGTGCAACTTCAGTATAGGCAGAAGGACGCCGCAGCCATTCGCGCAGGGATCGCGCGCCTCTAAAGCGGCACGGCGCTGCCGCCTCTTCGGCGCTCTCCCCAGTTCCTTTTTGCCACCGCTTCACCCCGCTCTTTCTCTCTCTCTCTCTCTCTTTTAGGATGAAAAAAAAAATATATATATATACATGTATACATCACGCAGGGCCCCGCGAGCAGGAGACCTCCCTGCGACGCACTCCTCCCCGCTCCTCGACAAAGCGAATTTTGCTGTCGGCCATCTTTGAGAACAAACAAACAAGCGGACAAACAGCAGCAGCCTGAGCAGCAGTAGCAGTAGCAAAACAAAGATGAGCCAGGCGCGTATTCACGCGCCGCGTCGCTTATATTTTTCCTCGAAGGCGCTTACGCGCTCGTGCATACACGCTGGCTGCACCGATAAATAACCCGCGCCCGAAGCAAACAAACACCAAGCTCCCTTTCCCACACTTGTGCCTGCCGGGTTTCAGCGGTGTGTTGTGCTTCGCCTACTTATTTAGCGCTCGTCCCACGCCTGCATCCGTGAGAGAACAACAAAACAACAAAACAATAAAAAAATAAATATATAAAGGAGACAACGTCCTCTCGCGCCTATAAGAAGCTCGGAAGGACCATATAGGAAGTGAGTGAAGCGTCAGGACAAACCAGGGAGGGTATAAAGAAAAAAAAAAAAAAAAAGACGAAACAAAAAACACAACATTAAAAAATAGGGGACAGGCTTTTATCTCAACGAATGCAGATCAAAGCCGCCGGGAGTGGCGCGACACCTCATGCTTTCTCTTTCCTCCTTGGAAACTTGAAATGTGCTCATCAAGTGACACTCGCGAGCCCCGCAAACATCAACAACGACACGACCAGAGTATAGCGAAAACGCCGTCACGTAGCCGTCATCCTGACAGCTGCCGAAGACGCTATTTGGCGCGAGCGACCGTCTGAGCTGCTGCGCTAAGAACAGACGTTGCACGATGCGTTACCGGCGCGCCAATGACACATCTCTCTGCATGGCGCTTCGCGCGTGTCCACCGGTCGTCAGGATTTTCGCGGGAACTCGCACTGCCGCGGGACACTCGAAGTCTGTGACGATGAAGTAGAAAAACAGCAACGCCAGCAGCAACGAGCAAAAAGAAGGCAAGGTGCTTCGGATTTCTCAGAATGTAAATGCTACATCATTGCGTTTAGCGACGCCCAGTCGGGTCGGGCCTCGAGGATGAGCAACTCATTCGTGCCAAGGAAAGCAAAGAAGAGGCAGATGCATAAGCATACAACGACTGCGAAGAGAGGCGTGCGGACAAGGGGGTCAAGCAGTGGAATACGAAACGGTCCAATCAACAGCAAAACGAAGCGAACCACCACAGAACAGCAATGTGTAATGACGAACATGCACACACAGCCAAGCAGGTCTAAGTGTAACTGTTTAGTCCGTGCCTTATATACATTGCGAGAACTGTGTGACCCCCTTGGTTTTTTAGAACTGCAGCTGTCATAGGTTCACTGAGCAGTCGATGTGTCCGTTCATAACGCACAATCATAATTATGTCGTCATGGCATAAGTCGCAGGAAAAGAAAACAACATTTGTCCCAACCTATAGAGTCTATACCATGAGTAGAACGCGTCCGGCCATTGTGCCGTCGTCGGCGTTATTGTCATCGTTGTCGGGCTAGCCACAGCTGTTTTAGATGCCACCATTAAGGCTCTCTGTTCAATGATCCTCAGAATACGTGCTCTTAATATATATATATATATATATATATATATATATATATATATATATATATTACTGTGCTAGAAAAGCACACAAGCCGGCCGTTTATCTCTAGGGTTCAAAAGAATTTGTTCTGCCCTCGGTAATTGGATCAAACATCTTCGCATATGTTTAATTAATCGTTCGGAATAGAACGGCGAGATAAGTGCCAAAGGTTCACCACATACAGACACTGCCATTCCTGTCGCCGCCTGTAGAGAACAAGTGCAAGTAAAGATAGTGAACAGGGTGATAGCGAAGCAACAGATTTATGTTTTGCTATTAAATGTTCATATTATGAAAACTGGCTCGTCAGCGTATGCAAGTGCACGAAGATTGACGTCACCAACGCATCCTCACTTCGTCACCTCCACGTTTTCAGGCCCATGCTGTGCCTTTGGTTTCCGAGGGACCTATTTTCAGTGCCATTTCATGAAAGAATGCTACATTTAGTAGAGAAGCCAGTACCTAAGGCACGCATGTATGCGTAAGAACAACAACAATACAAAAATGAACTTGTTGCATTACTTAAAAAAAAGATAACCTACGGTATTGTGTCTATGATATACTTTACACCTTAAAATATCAATTAGATGTCACTAAAGAAAGGGAAAGAGTCGCTATTTATGTGTCGATGGTTAGAAAAGGAACCTTTACGAAAGCAGTAAATGTACACAAATAACACGCACATGGGCGTTCCCCATTATAGCCAACACTGAAATTTCAATCTCTTCTTTGCGCAAGAGTTAATTGCATGCATTAAAGGCCGCCTTTGTTCTCTTTCAATTCGTCACCTTTTATAATTTAAGAGTGCTCTCATAAGCTTCCCACGCGTTAAATTATTCGACGAGGAAGAGGATGAATGCCTCACGTGGACCTCGACGCAGTCTCAGCATCTAGCGATTCATGAAAAACAATTTCCTTCCTCATTTCAGAAGACCAAATTTTAAATGAAATCACAGGCGACTTTGAAAAGACGACGAAGATTTATAGGCAGCGACAGTTCCGTAGTACGCCTTCCGTATCACAAGATGTAAAACTGGTTGAAAAAAAAAAGAAAGTATAAATATGAAGAAAAACGGAATCAGCATTGCTGGCGACAGCTCAGACATATAGGGCAAGATTAACGATGGAGTCCGCGGAAGCAACGGAAATGACCGCAAACAAGCAGCGTCCGCCCATCTCAAGAAGCACCAAGCGACACCACGCGGTAAAAGAGGGAAGCCAACATCGCAGACATGGCGCAGAGAAGAAAGTAAATGATCATGTTCGCTGGCTGCATGCACACGTAACGAGGCTCAAAAGAAAGAAAGAAAGAAAGAAAGAAAGAAAGAAAGAAAGAGAGAAAGAGGAACGTAACTAGTTTTCTGAACATTTAGGCTCCTGCACTGCTACCGCACTGCAGTGACTAGAGACACTGCCGTGAAATCCAGTTTGTTTCTTCGGCGATCACGGCAGTCTTACCCCAGTTATTCATTGGCAGCGGCATGATTATTTTTAATATAATTCATGCGTTGTTTTAGGCCCTCTTCAATGTTACCGCAAGGATGCTTTACAGACCGGCGATAAATTATAGGCGTCAGAGCACCCCTACATGCTGCCGGATTTTCTGAAGCGTCCATCTGCCTTGAGAACAAATACATCGCGTTTCTTGAGCTGGTATATACAAACAGATTGACGGAACTGCAATCGACAAGTCAGTTACAGCGATCACTGCGAATATTGTCATGGAATCACTGGAAACGCAGGGTATGGCGTCCCTATGATCTATCTACAAAGGTGCTGCAGTGATAGGTTAGTGATTGCTTCTGTATCACCAAAAAGGACGCACTGGAGGCAATCACGGAACCCCTCAATGTATACTGAGGAGGCCGCACACTTTTACGACCGAGGAGGAAGTATAGGTGACCGGTCGCCATTTTCAAACACACTGGCCTTTCTAGCAGTATTCATAAAGGAGGTACACACAGGCCAGTACCTGCATTTTAATTCCGCTCAGCCGGCCTGCTACCGCTTCCCTCATGCAGCGAATCCGGAAGATTTGCTCCAGTCAAGACGACCATGCCTCAGACGTGCTCGCGGTGTGCTATGAACTTTCCGAACGCGGTTACATCGAGCGTTTCGTTAGTTTCGTGGAACATTGTTCGTGGAGTCCTGCTACATTACATATATGAATTCCGTGCCGCAGTGCCTGGCGCGAGTGAAGCCTTGGCACATGTCCTCCTGCGCACCTATGAAGTGCACGTGGACCACAGCGTGAACTGGCACACGTAAAATACAAGCTCAAAGAAATAAAAGCTGCTGGGTGTGGAATACAGAATGCCCTGCGTAACGTGCAACTATATTTACATAGGAGAAAGTGGCTATTTTAAAAAAGTTTCCGAAAACAACACATGGGTGAAACTAAAAGGAAGAGTACCGCTTACAATGGACTTACACAACATGTGGTAACATCTAATGAAAAAAAAAAAAAAGCTATTTTACGACAGTATCTCGAGTCTCTGGATATTCAGATTACCGGAGGAACGGTGAAACGCAGCAATGACAATTTCCCGCCTGTATACGCAAGATGCCTATGCCGGATACAAAACAAACTTAGGCTTTCAAACAGCTTATATTTTGTGAACAAGGCTTCCTCACGGAAGCCGAAACGTCTTAAACCTATATTAACCTCACCTTTTTTAGTCGGCTTCTTGCTTTCTTTTTTTTACATAAATTACTATTTGATCAATGGAGATTTCGTCAAACCATAAATTTCCAAGTCTATAATTCTTATTATAACTAGCTTTCACATCACATCGCTATAGGCGTACGCACACGGTGTGTCTGGAGATCTTTGCAGCCTGAACGGCTTTCGTACACATTGAACGTGAGAGGGTAGAAAATAATTTGTCAGCAGGACAAAAGATAAATGCCGCAGTAGGGCGCGAATGCCCAGAAACGGGAGCTGCGATTATATCAGGTGCAAAGCATTTTCTCTGCTTAAAACTAGGAGAGCACTCTTCTCATGCAACTGAGCGACTGGCCAATATTGTCGAGACGCGCACTGCTTTACGCCTGTTTTGGGACGGGCACATTTTCGATGCTCCTTACCAAAAAGCGGTGCCGCGAGGCAAAATGAACCAACACTAAATTTCCGGTAATATACGAACATATATGCGAGAAAAAATATAGTTCGAGCTTGAAAGAAGTAAACTTGCCACACAGAATATATACTTATAATTTCGAGATCCAATACTGCCGCAACAAAAACATCTGACCTCGTACGTAGTTTTAATCACGTGGACCACTTCAATCCCCCTTTAATTTCTAATTTTTGCTATAGTTTAGCTTTGTTATGTGCAGGCTACGAGAGCTGCATGGTGTAAAGTATTTAGTACTGTTATTGGTAGTTTGTGATGAGGCAGGTCATCGTCTAATCAATATTTTCCGACAGTGATGGCAGGCTACAGCCAGCCAGCAAGCTTGTCTTCAAGAAAAAATAAATAAAACCGGTAGTTTGAATTTTGTCCTAGCTAACTATCTTTCTTATAAAACATTTTGATATAGTCGGTTAGTTATGTGTAGCGAAACCTAGTAAATTAAATGCCAGAGAGCGTTGCTGCTGATTCAAATGATAGAATAACTGAGGGAAATTGACGGATAGTCACCTAAAGCTTGAGGACTGTTTACACCAAATTCCCAAACTATGACAACAGTTAGCAGGAAGCTGGTTAGACCGGAAGTGTTCCGTTTCAACCAACTGAGTACAATAAGAACTCTATTTGGCGGACGCAAATTTTGTAGTTAAAAACAAGTATACAGGTTCAAAGATGCACGAATATCCACTCCGTGGTATTAGTTATTGTTAGGCGCAATAAAGCTGGAAATGTGTGAATTTTGTGGGGCACGCTTAAGTGAAGTGCACATGTCACCCCATTGACAATGCAATAGCAAAACGTGCTGCATGTTCTTGTGCTACCTCACTTAAGCATGCGTGTTAACGAGCACTTTCCGGCACATATGAAAAAAAGAGAAAGAGAAAAAAATAGGAAGGCTAAAAGACATTAAGAGAAACGAGCTTTGAATAGCACAGCTTTGAACATTTACGCATTCCATGTCACTTAGGCAGAAAAAAAAAGGAAAGAAAGAAAATTCGGCGATGAAAATCTAGCCTCCTCACCGCATTATTTAGACATTCGCTTGTTGTGAGAGTGCGCGATGGGGAACCTTGCTGTCAAACAAAGAACAAGCCCATGTAAAGCCTCTACCACAAAAAAACAAGTGAAGAATAAAAAAAAAGGAAGAAAGAGAGACGCGCGACTTGCTTTTAATTGGCCGAAACCCCCATTCACCACTTGTGGCTTCTTTGGGGTGTCGTCACGCCACGCGTTCCATGCACGGTGGTCTCAAAGCGGCACCCAGAGTGAGCCGCATTCGCAGCAAGTGCAAACAAACGCAAGCGTGGCAAGACTGTGGTAACAACCAAAGAAAAAGAAAGAAAACAGAGAGAACGGCACAGAGGAACCGCCGGGACATAACATGGAGTCGGGGATCTTAAACCCCTTCAGGGCCTCCGCTGGTCGTCGCATCCCGCTTTGTAACTCCCCGACCCCTTTTTATATCCGATGTCGCCGGCTTGATTTCCCTTCTTCCTCGAACAGCAGCCTGTGAATGGGGCGAGAGAGACCCCAGGTGGGGCGTGCGCGTCTACGGGAGGCGCGCTTGCGTCAGCTCGTGCGGTCGGGTACCCCTTTCCCCCCCACAGCTCTCATTTTTCTTTCTTTTCTCGGTGACGCCCATTGTGCGCCGCGGCGCGTGCGTGCTGTGTTCATGTAGGGTAGCGGGCGCGCGCTCGCTCGCGTTCACGCGCTGTCAGGGCTTTTAACCTTGCGTGGCACGAGCGATGATTGAGCTGTCGCTTCCTCCCGCTGCTCGCGCTCCTGTCTGCCGGCTCACGCGTCGCGGGCACAGGACCTGCGCGCCGCACCGGGCGCATTCCTTGGTGCAGCGGAAACCACACGTATCTTTGAGGAACACCCCCCGGCAAGGTGCGTGCAGCCATCGACGGGGCACCTGTTCGACACGAGGTGCTCCCCTCCTTTGAAGATTTCTGCGCTCTCGACGGTGGGTCAAAAAAAAAAAAAAAAAAATGACAGCGTGGAAACATCTGCGGAATAGGAAACACTGCTCCAAGAAATGAAATGAATCTCCCCGTATACATGTTTATTTTGATGCTGTTCGCTCTTGCGCCATTAAACAGTGGCTCAAAAAACACAAAAATAATATCCAAAGATAAACCACAATATATGCACGAAATACGACGACATGAATTTAAGTTCATAAGCTCATGAACAAAACCAAATATATCAAGCAAAAAAAAAAAAAAATCGCACACGTCATATTTGGCCGTTCAAACTGTGTATAAAAGCTGGCTAGTTGTCCGGAAGCTGATTTCCTAGATATATAATCTTACTCACTGAACAAAACTTAACAAAAGCAAACGCCTTCGAAATGAGCTTGTTCAGGACACAAACGTTGCCAATAAATATAATATCAAAGTCCTACTACGTACGATGGTCCCTGCGACGACAGAAATCATTTTAAAAGGAGGCAGTCAAAGTGACAGTTGTTTTAGCCAGCTGGACTTGCCGTATAACGAGACATTGGCAAGTGCCAATGGATCCATCATTGTCAATCGCATCACTTTGAGCGAGTTGGTAATCAATGATTTGACGCAAGTTGAACAAGAAAAACAAGGACAAAGGATCGACCCACTTAGCGCCAACTTTCAACGGCCTTTTTGTTTACGTAAACCTTGTAGCATTTATATGAGTTTACAAGCGCTCGCTAAAATATCAAGAAATCTTGCTCTAAAAAATTCCAGTGTCGTTTTTTTTGTTTTTGTTTTCCCCCACTTCTGTCTTGGCGTTTCTAAGGGCAAGCTAAGGCTAGGCTGATATTTGGGGTTGATAAAAAAAGGTCACCAAACCAAGATATCAAATTCCGCTTCATTAATTTCTTTGATAAGCTGGTCCCGGCCTTTCCTGACAATGACGCTGTTATCAAAACCTAGCTCACAAAGGCGAACTTTGCAATGAAAATCTAGAAAGCCACTGTTCTTGACGTTGTTGAGATGCCCTCTGCGCCGAATATTCACGGATTTATACTGTTTGCCCCACAAAGGCCTGATAACATGACGAAGATGCGCGATAAAAGGCATGCTCTGGTTTGGAGCGAACAAAGTTACTTTTGTGAACTTTGTCACGGTTAACAGGACCAGAGGTTCTGGTGAGGCAACTTAAGCCTGCAGCTAGTTGGGGTGCTGAGCACACGACTTTCACGTTTGCGGCTCGTCATTATATTTTTTGAGGCGAGCGGTTAGTAAATCAGAGAATATATGGGATCACAGCAAACTTGTATTTTTCGGTGGCGGTAGAGGAGAAGCCGTGTGACGTTCCTTGCACTGTTTTTTCAAAAGGCACTTCTGCCACGCTAGCCAAAACTAGGCCAGGGTATCCTGTCTAAACGTCTAGCTTGTACATTAAAGGAAACATCAATGAGTTGTCAAGTTCGCTCGTGCCGCATACTTATCGGTGCGGCCGCGAAAATCTTTTGTCGTCGCACTGAAACGGCACCCCGACCATGGTGCCGCATCTTGTCAACACTAGGAGTTGTGCGCTTTTTCTTGTGGCGGGGCTCAAGAACGTCGCTCACGCTCGGGCTCAGCTCACTGGTGCTTTCGAACCAGCAAGGCTGCTAAGTCTCATGCACGTATAAGCTGCTCGATTGCTAGAGCCTAACGAAAAACCGGAAAAAAATGCATTCACACCACCCTCATATTGGAAACACCTGTACGTGTTGTGAAGTTACCAGGTCATAACGTGAAACTACCAGTGTCCGCGACCCAACGTGGCCTTGTTAAACGTCGTTTTTAAAGGTGTTTCCATCGCCCGGGCACCCCGAATGTTTGCATTACCAACAACCGAGTACGCGTATGTGCGCAAGTGCTTGATTCACTGAGCGCTGTAGCAATAACAACCTGCGCGTGTTACAATCTCACGAAACATTATCAGCTGCTGTGCCAAGTTGCTCCTTGCTGTTCTCTTTCACCGGGGTCGTCTGTCACAAAACACTACCTTGGGAACCCAGAGGCAGAGACATGATGTTGCACGCTTGGCCATGGTAGTACGCTAGTTTACAGCTCTCATTACCGCGTGAGTAAGAAATGTTTTCTTATTCCAGAAGTCTCATTTGTTATGTGTTCAAATAAAAAAAAAAACACGATTTTTGCTTCCAGCAGCTGTATGCACCATTTATTTTGTATACAGCTTGAACTGAACAAAAAAAATTGTTCTTTTTTTTCTGGGCCAAAGCAATGTAAGAAGCATCTCTCAATGGCTGTCAGTACAGTTACTAGACGTCTCGGCGCTCGTACTGTGACCGGAGACGATGCGCACGCGCGTGTATAATTAGGGAAGGCGTACTATGTCCGAGACAGTGGCCCCGTTCCACCCTTAATATGCTTTACCGCATAACACTACTGTATAGCGGCGAAGCTAACTTAAGAAAAATATTCATTATGCAACTCGTATCACACCCCTGACACACAAGCAAAAGTAAAGTCCTTTGCAGGAAACACCTTTTGTTACTCCGAAGGACCCTTAGCAGAAAGGTTTTGCGCCGATGACACACGGCACCACACTAACTTCTTTAGGTGATTCCTCAGATAAACGCCGCAAAAAAAAAAAAAAAAAAAAAAAAAAGCATTGCTTGTTAAAGCAGCAAGAGAGAAAACATTTACAAAAAGCTGTGCATGTAGATTACATTTAGTGATTGCATAACCTAAAAACATTTTTTCCCATTTTTGATGGCTTATAATGCGCATATTTGGAATTCAATATGGCGGCGCTAGCGACGCGGTGCGAGCGTTTGAGAGTATAGCTAGAGTAAATATTTACTGTTTGACAAATCGCATTACCGCTAAAGATTAATACATTTTCCAACGTAAAAGAAATACTTACGGGGCACCGAAGTTATGTAACACGTTTTCGTCTATTGATGAGTTGTGCACGCTGTATGCGAGAGTACACCTTTCCGCTCGAAAAGTAGATGCCCGATCTTCTTTGCCGCAAAGGAACTTTTCTGGGAGTGAGATACTCCTTTGTCGCGTGTCACTGCGCTTCAACGCCTTTCCGGTAGATGTCCCCTTACCTAAAGGACTTTAGAGTGCCCGTGTGTCAGGGCTATTAGACATATGCCTCACGCGTACTCCTCAACACAAGTCTCGATCTAGACCGAACTAAGACCTACACTGCCTACCATAAGCCGGCATACCGACTCATCAATACATTGACTCACACTAACTAACACTCACTTCAAAGGTACGAGTATGAATGTGAGTGAGTAACGAAGGGTGTGTGTGAACGTGAGTTTGAACGTGAGAGAGTATGAACGCGAGTGAGTATCAACGCCAGTGGGCAACTGTGAGTGTGAACGTGAATGAGTGCCTGTTGGTGCGAGTGGACGTGAGTACGAACGTGACTGAGTGACGGTGAATGTCAGTAGATGTAAGTATGAACGTGAGTGAGCGCCAGTGGTAAGTGCGAGTAGACATGAGTATGAAAGTGAGCGAGTACCTCTGAGTGTGAGTAGACGTGAGTATGAACAGGAGTAAGTGCCGGTGAGCGTGAGTAGACGTGAGCATGAACGGGAGTGAGTGCCGGTGAGTGTGAGTAGACGTGAGTATGAACGGGAGTGAGTGCCGGTGAGCGTGAGTAGACATGAGTATGAACGGGAGTGAGTGCCGGTGAGCGTGAGTAGACCTGAGTATGAACGTGAATGAGTGCCTGTTGGTGCGAGTGGACGTGAGTACGAACGTGACTGAGTGACGGTGAATGTCAGTAGATGTAAGTATGAACGTGAGTGAGCGCCAGTGGTAAGTGCGAGTAGACATGAGTATGAAAGTGAGCGAGTACCTCTGAGTGTGAGTAGACGTGAGTATGAACAGGAGTAAGTGCCGGTGAGCGTGAGTAGACGTGAGCATGAACGGGAGTGAGTGCCGGTGAGTATGAGTAGACGTGAGTATGAACGGGAGTGAGTGCCGGTGAGCGTGAGTAGACATGAGTAAGAACGGGAGTGAGTGCCGGTGAGCGTGAGTAGACCTGAGTATGAACGTGAGTGAGTGCCGGTGAGTGTGAGTAGAGGTGAGTATGGACGGGAGTGAGTGCCGGTGAGCGTGAGTAGACCTGAGTATGAACGTGAGTGAGTGCCGGTGAGTGTGAGTAGAGGTGAGTATGGACGGGAGTGAGTGCCGGTGAGCGTGAATAGACCTGAGTATGAACGGGAGTGAATGCCGGTGAGAGCGGATAGACATGAGTATGAACGTGGGTGAGTGCCGGTGAGTGTGAGTGAATGTATGAGCTGAGTGAGTGCCGGTGAGCGTGATTAGACGTGAGTATGAACGGAAGTGAGTGCCGGTGAGCGTGAGTAGACTTGAGTATGAACGTGAGTGAGTGCGGGTGAGTGTGAGTAGACCTGAGTATGAACTTGAGTAAGTGCCGGTGAGTGTGAGTAGACATGAGTATGAACGGGAGTGAGTGCCGGTGAGCGTGAGTGGACGTGAGTATGAACGGGAGTGAGTGCCGGTGAGCGTGAGTAGACGTGAGTATGAACGGGAGTGAGTGCCGGTGAGCGTGAGTAGACCTGAGTATGAACGGGAGTGAATGCCGGTGAGAGCGGATAGACATGAGTATGAACGTGGGTGAGTGCCGGTGAGTGTGAGTGAATGTATGAGCTGAGTGAGTGCCGGTAAGTGTTGGTAGACGTGAGTATGAACGTGAGTGTGTGCGAGGCCTGAAAAAATAATGGTGAGTGATTATGAGTGAGTAGTCGGCTATACTGCCGACCTATGCTGCTTACACACAAATGGCTTGAATTTAAATCTGACTTAGGCTAGCTACCTAGCGCATAATGGCAATTACCTTACGACTGTGCTGCATGACGCATTTTTTTTTTTTCAGTGGGGTTGGGGCAGCTTTTCTGGAGATTTAGGACCGTGTGCGTACAATTGAGAAGATTGGTCGTAATTCGGGAATCTCCCGTATAAGAATCGCGAGAGTTGACAGGTGTGATGGTGAATGATTTCACGAGTAGTGTAAAGGAAACAATAGTGTGCAAATAACAGAATAAATACGCATAGCGACCTTATGGGTCATGCTTTGTGCAAGTTTTGGCGGGATATAACTCCCTTTATCTTGAATTTCAGATACAACGGAAGGAATAGTTTGAAGGTGCACATATGACGGTGAAAAGAAATTGACGATCAACCGCGTGGGTATAAAGACAACAGGGTCGAGTAACGAACGCCTTCTTGCGGTGTTACGCTGACGAGGAATTTTCAGTGAGCAATGCACCTCGATCAACCTCTGACCAAAGCACCCAGACAAAGTTCGCGATTCACGTGTGCGATTCATCTCGGGACTCAAATCTGAACCTGAACGGTACAGTGAGTGACATTTAGGACCCTGCAAATTTTACACATCTGCCGACTGCCCTACCCAAAGAAAAAAAAATCAAATATGTGAAATGTATCGCTAGTGATTAGTACAATAATTTCACGGTCTAAACTCTTTCATTACCGTATAAATGTACTAATTTTCTGTGCTTATGGTTTTGACGCTTTATGTCAAGCCATAGTAGTCCGAACGTATACTGTGATATACAGAATTTATAGCCTGATCACTGGTGTTCGGTATAGATCTAAATCATCAATTTCTCAGACAGGTTTTAAGAATTGTTTTGTGAAACTCAAAAGAAACACCTCAAGGAACACGAATGAAAATTGCCATTTGCTTTTTTTAAACGAAACTGTTCTATGCCGGGGTCCTCCATCAACTTCTTGTAACGGATGTTACGTCGGCGCGAACGTGTATAATATGATCTCTCGCGACAGGAATGCCACCGCCATCTAGGAGCGGTGAAGCAAAGTACTACATCATGACACTAACGAGCGCTGACAGTGAGCGCTTCGGTAGTCTAGCGCAGCGGAGGCTCCAATACGGAGTAGCCTGGTGTAGGCGGTGTAGGCTTTCTGCTGAGGTGAAGACGCATTTTCCGCGCATGGTTTGCCTTTCGCGTCCGATTAGCCTGTGACGCCTCGTCGCCTACGGAGTGCAGCTTCAACATGCATGAGCAGTGCTTACACGCCACCTACTGCTTCGCTTGCGATGACACGAACTAAGAAAGCTGCTCCGCTGAGCGCCGCAGAAAGGCAACGACGCCGGCGAGTGAATCTCGCTTTGGTCTGGCGAGAGACACGCCAGCGTGAAGCAGAACGCCTTCCCGCGTTCGCGGCGCACACTGCGAACTCTACCACTCGCATTATCGAAGCTGAGCGCGTCGCAATTCAACTGGCTACCCAAGACACTGCGGAGCCGGACCAAAATGCTCGCACCTTCACCGAAGCGACTCGGCAGCAGGAGGCCGCTCGCCAACAGGACGCCGGGCGTATAAGCAAAGTTGCAACACGGTCGCCGACCCGCAAATCGTGCGTCTTTCGCTGCAGCGGACCGCGAGTTCACGAAGCGAACATGTGATGACACGTTTCACTTTCGTGTTCTGCCGATTCCTATCAAAGAGGGATCAACAATATCTTTTTCTTTCGTATAAGTACTGAGGATAAAAAAAATCTGAAATATACAAAATATGCACGTGTATCCTAGTTTCCAACTTTTATAAGTGAGATCACGCAAGAAAAATGATTATCAAGATTTGTTGGCGTTAATTTTAGCCATTGTGATGCCCGTGATATGGAGGAAAGCAGTAGCTTCGCAAATGTGAAACAGATAAATTCCTATTCTACAGGAAGTATTTGTGTTTTCTCATTGTTGCAGGCACCTGATTAGTTTTTTACTGCCTTATTTTGGTTCGCGAGAAGCAGTGGTTGTCTGGTTAGAGAGCATGCAGAAGCCTCCTTATACCTGAATAGTGCGTTCGATCAACTTTTCTGCGCAAGCGAGGTAGTTCAGTGTGCGTTCAACTGGCTCTGGAGCCTCCACGTGCTTTCTTCAGTTCCTGTGCACTGCTGTACAGTAAGTCTTGCTCAGTATTGCAAAGTAATCAGTAAGGGTGCTTGCAGAGGCGGTGTTCAAAATGTAAGAGTTAAGACTGCTTGTCAAGCTTCCGTCAAAGGTCGGTCTGAAATCGAATCCGTGCTCTTGTGTGAGTGAAAACCCAAAATGACGGGAAGGATATTTCGTAATAATTTGCACATATGCTGTCGACACGCTGATGAATAAAAGCACCCTACGGTGGGAAAAATAAAGTTGCACTTGATAATAGCACAACGCAATTATCAAAATAACACGCAATCATGCGCATCTGCCGGTGTATGAGACATCATTAAAACACCTTAGACGCCGAATCAGAAAAGTAGACAACCCAAGGAGAAGCTTCTGTGTCTTCACTGCTGCTGTGATTTAAAAATTATGTTGCTGAGCCGACCAAAGCGCAAATTTTGCGTCGTTTTATCGAGGAAGTGCTAGGAGCACCGGAGGCTTTGACGATACCTCCAGTCGAAGTTTCATTTTTCCAGACTCCACAATCTGGCAAAAATTGTCAAATCTGAGAAATAGTTAAAAGTTCAGTCATCATTTCAGACAGTAGATGACATTGATAGTACAGTCATTCAAATATAAATATTTAACAGCGTGTAGAAAAAAAAAAGTTGTCGCAGTTTCACCTGAAAGGCGAAGCATCAATTGCGATAGCAAATTTGTAGAGAACTATACGGAGTAATGATATTAGCTTTATCAGCTGTATAAACTTGGACATGCAGCAGCACCGGCAACACGCAGAACTGTTGTCGACGCCGTCGGCGTTTTGCCCGCGTTCGCTCAAAATGCGTGCGGCGTTGGTGACTGTTGCCGGAGCCTCTGATATAAATAGGCACTTGGTGCCGCAGCTAAACGTCGCCTCCCTTCCCTCCCCCTCCCCCCCCTCCCCACGGCCTCTCGCGCGTCGGAAGAAGGCGCGTTTGCTCTACATATATGGTGATTGTAAAGGAGGAAAGAGACGCCTACTTCTGCAGCCCTTAAGCGAGCAAGGCGCAGAACGCGTGTTTGTTCTCCGCCGTGCGTTCACTCCCCGTGAAAGCGCGCGCCCCTCGCGCCCTTTCACTCGCACATACAGCGTTCGGCGCGCGGCGACGATTTCATCTCCATTGACGTCATACGGAACCTCACGGCGACGGCAGAAATCTGCTTTTGAGTGTCCATATAATTGCTATCGCAATAAAAACTGTTATTAAATCGATAGATTTCTATAGGTGCGGTAACGAAAGAGTTAAAGAAAAGTTTTGAATCTCTCAGAGTTTATTAACGCATTGTAGCGCTTATTATTTTGGTGATATTGATGTAATCAGCAATAGGGGGTTCTAACAGGCGTCAAGAGAGAGAGAAACTTTAATGGATAAAATGAAATTTTAGGTCCCATGGTTGGGGCCCCTAGTCCCAGGGCTCCACTGGCACGAGCGGCTCGCCAAGAAATGTTAAAAACAACACGGCAAGAAAGACAACGTAGAAAATTTCATTTCTATATCTCTACCGAACAGAAGCCTAAACACGCAAGTCTAGATATATGTCAAAGCGAACCCAGGTGGCAGGAAATGCCTAGCTAGTACCCAACTGCCGGTATCCTGGAAGTACATAAAAATTTGAATTTTTAGGTCTAATTTGTGGAACTGATAACTAAGCTTTGCTCCACTGATGCCCTAGCACACTTCCGAAAGTCTTAGTTGGCGAGATGTTGGTTAAAACGGTTATTCAAACTAGAATAAGTTACACTCATCGTTTTTCATTGGTTCTTTATTTGTTTTTGTTTTAGCTGCATCGCACGGGGTCGGGAACAATACCACGGAAGTTTCGCATGGGGAGATCCTCGTTGAGCCAGCACACACATAAAAGATTGAGCCTCACACGCGCAGCCCATCGGTTGCCGTTAGGCAAAGCCCGTACCTCATTTGTTCGCATGCACACCGCACAAAGCTAGGGCATAAATCGTGGTCCTTCTGCGCAAGACAAATCCCTTCCCTGGCTAACCGGGCAGGGGCGATGGGGATTCCGGGGTACACCTGCCCAGCGCGCTTCCGAAAGAGAAACGTTCGGATGGTGTGGACGACGGCCTGAGAAATGACGCAGGCCGCATCCGGACAGGCAGCGCTCGACGGTAGCAGTAAAAGTGCAAAACGCCGCCGGAGACAGGTCGCGCGACGCGGCACCCATATTGCCACCAAGCGGGACAGCGCCGCCGCCTCGGGGTCGCGTCGGCGGCTCGAGCGGAAGAAACAAAGCAGGCTGGCGCTGCAGCGGCCGGCCAGCAACGAGTTTCGTTTAAAGCGATCTCAGTGTTGTTTCCGTGGAATGCCGCGCATCCCGTCTCCGATCCATCACGGGAGACAAATGGCGAGCAATAGCAGCAATAAAACGGCCCCTAACCCGTGCGCGAGTGGCGCTGCGAAACTACCTCCCCCTCCCAGCGTCGGGTTCCGAACGCCGGAAGAGCAGAGGAGCCGCGGAGGAGGCGCGCATATCGTGACGAACGAGCCGTTCCTCCCGCTGCGCGCTGCTTATTGCGGCCGCGGCATCCCGTGCAGTCGAAAACAAGCGACCATGGCCGCTGTCGACGACGACGGAAACAGCCCCGCGGGGTCGAAAGGCTGACGGAGTCTGCCTTTTATGCGCTATACCACGAAGTCCACATCGGCGGCCGTGCACGCAGGGCGGCTCTGTGACGGCTCAATCGCTTTGCCCATGCCGGAGTACTTGAAGGACGGAACGAGCAAAACACTAAGCAAGCCCTTATAGTTTGTTTAGCTAAACGAGTGAACAAACTCCAACGACGGCTTCACAAATGCCGTATCTGGGACTGCGATAACAGTAAAGGTAAACACTAGTCGGGCCAAGAATCACAGGGATGTCACCAGGGTATCGATGCTTATAGTTGGTAAGGTATGTCTGCATTGGCTAGCGCCTTCGCTATATAACCTTCTTCGGTATAAGTTGTTGCGAACGGAGCGCCAACAGTTATAGAATACTGCTAGAGGGTTCCGTGCTTTCGGCGTTTATTTTGATAAAATGCAGGAGTGTTTTCCCGAGTATTTCCAACAAAATGTTCATTTAAATTTTTTTATTTATTTGCGAAAATTTGGTGTTTATCAGAGTGTTGCAAGCTTTCGGATTATTCGAAATTCGGTGTTTATTTTGTTCCATTGGCAATTTTGACTTTCAGCACTTGGGTAAACTGCGCGCATAAGAATACTTTCAGCTTGAGCTTACTTGATTACTAAGACAACCGACGAATTTGTCCAACGAAACTAGGTTGATAAGGTGCGCCTGGCGATGGTTCAAAAGCTGCGAGTTTCCCACATCTTCTCCCTACGGCGTCATACAATGCCTCAAAAGTGACAGAGTGGCGTGCCAACGGTCCAGGATATGGCTTCACGAAAACAAAACCACCGAGAACAGTGGAAGGAGACGATCTTCATGCCCACTGCATGGTATAGGCTACAAGGCCGATATACGGCGCTAGCTCTTCCCGCGAGGACTTCATCTAAGTTGGAAAGTGAACGACGAAATCATGAACAGCACGTACACCGCTGCAACTGCTTCTAAATCGTGCCATCTTTAGGGAGATAATCGAGCTAAGATACTAGGCGTCCTTATCGACTATAAGTAAGAAAATAGCGGTAGCCTTCGGATATGCCGGTAATTAAAGGGCCTGCAATAACTTAATATGGGTGAGTGGGTTCATCTTCAAGGTCTACTGGAGCAGCGCGATTCAAAAAGGGCAAAAAACACGCACAGCGCTATTAGTGTTGTGTATGCTTTTTTATGTCATCGTCCCGTCGCGCTGCTTTGACAGGCCGTTAAGGGCTCCTCACTTGGCCACCATTGAAAATTTCGGTTGTACACTTGAAGCTGCACAGCGCCGCCCAGGAATCATTCCACAGCAAGCACTTCTTAAAAGGGTTTAGTAATAGCGGTGACAGAAGTAAATTAAATGTCCCCGTGTGGTGGTGCGAGGAGCCGAACTACCCTTCCGAAGACGCTCTGCCATGGAGTCCACCAGTGCCCACAAGAAACGTTTATCCCTGCGTTCTCTCATACCCGAGTCGATGGCCATATGACGTTTATGTCGCACGCCCCCCTCCCCTGGGGGGCGTGCGACATAAACGACCCCAGAGGTGTTCCGACAACCATGCGAACCCCAGAGGTGCTCGCATGGTTGCTGTCTATTAGTGCACTCTAGTCGGCGAGTGTGATGCTGAGGCGATGCCAGTGACGTAGTTGTTCTGGCGGGGAGAGTTGCTCCTCTGAGGAGAAGCGCGCATGGGCTTTTGTCATAATATTCAGCTGCTTTCGCGGCATATACATATATGTAATATTTTGCACACGCGATCATCACAACATGATCCACGCACCGCGATTGTCTGTTTACTATGCGCAAACCTCGCGAAGGTCCCTTTAAGCAAAACAGCATCCGCGTGGGCTTTCTCGGCCGACGGAATTCGCGAGCGCAACACTCCGGAACGCCAAGTGCTCTGGATATTCCAACTCACTCGGACGGTGGCATGTGCTTTTTCACCTTTCCTTCTTCTTTCTGGGGTTTTACGTGCCAAAACCAGTTCTGATTATGAGGCACGCCGTAGTGGAGGGCTCCGGATTAATTTTGACCACCTGGGGTTCTTTAACGTGCACTACAAAGCAAGCACACGGGTGTTTTTGCATTTCGCCTTTATCGAAATGCGGCCGCCACGGCCGGCATTCGATCCCGCGATCTCGTGCTCAGCAGCGCAACGCCTCAGCTGACTGAGCCACCGCGGCGCGGCGGGTCTTTTTCGCCTTTGTGATTTTGATCAAGATTAGTGTTTTTCAGATTAATCTGAATCGACAAAACAATTATTGGAGGATGTTTCTAAGCCTTTTCTTTTAAATTTTGGCAGAAAGCTGTTGGCTGGTGCAGGTTCCTAAAACCGTTCTCGCGGTCATAACACAGAGTTCACAAAGTTGTTCGCTCTTGCATAGAAACAGCTTTGCGAATCATGGCTCAGATGTTTAATTATAAAAGGTAGTGGTAAATTCAGAAAATTACGTAAATTATAAGCATAGGTAAATTGCAAGGCCCTGAAATAAATTAAGTCCATAAGTCCAAAAGTTTTTTTTCGCATTTATAATCAAGCGTGGAAAATTAAAAAGGTGCTTGTGATTAAGGTCGCTACCACCATGCGCATCTGCCGCTGCATGAACTTTGACGCGTCACGGCAACAATAAGCTACGGGTGCTGCTTAGCTTGGCACCACGGAATATTCAGTCCACCAAAAATTGAACCCGATCAATTTAGCGTTCACTACTCTGGATAAGACGCCGTAACGCGTGATCGACTCTGTCAATAAGACCACGGCACGTAAAGGTCTGAGTCAAAAGCGGTGGCCACAGGAACATGTAACGGGTCAGTAATCCACAAAGAGTAAAGATGCTGAGTTAATAATGAGACTGTATACATGTAATTCAAGTCACTTTTCTTTTTATGTTCCATTCTACAGTCTGGAGCAAGTGGCTGAATAAAACTGAAGCAGCGACCGAAGTGAATTTTGCGCATCTGCACATGTCGAGAAAAAAAGAATTAAGGAGAAAGTCAACAATATGACCTTTCAGCTAACAATTAAAGTAATGTAACCGAATTATTAGATGGCTATGCTTATATCCTTAATTGCACCATATACACATACGCTCAACTTGACACTAAAGAGAAACACTGAATCAGTTTAGATTGATCAGGTGTTCTGAAGAAATCTAGTTTCATAGATTTCGCGGTAAGTGGTTGATTATTAGAAAAGAAAATGACAGTCAAAGTTTCATCTTCGAATTTTGCGCCTATACCGCAAGGCGGTTACGTCAGTGTGACGCCAGGGATTGCGATGCACTTTTTTTTTCGCATTTCGGCCGTTGTGTTTCTGTAAAAGTTCTCGAAATATTTCAAGTTCAGTTTCAGGCTCTCTTTAGAATACGATATAGTCCATTTGTGCCGATAAACATTTAACAATGCCAGAGCCGACGGCGTCAATATTCCTGGCGCCACGGCTAGCCGGTGCGGGAATGTTGAGGTGGCGCCGCCACCCGCCTTTCGTGTTTTCGTCATTTCTGGCGTACCAAGCGTCGTCTCGCGGTAAGAGTGTTTTTTTTTTTGTTGTTGATATTGTGGAAGGGTAATTTACTAACCCAACTAAAATTATTTTTCTCTTTAGCGCCACTTTAAACGAGACGACCTCCAACCTCCACATGCACAGCAAGCAGTAGTTCTGTCTGTCGAAGAGTTGACACCACGTTGAATCGGTGAACCGTGTCAAGCGACGTAGGCTAAGCATTAGGAGCGGGCTTTCCCGAAAGACGCGGTAAACGAGACACCACGCCTGTAAGTAAGACTACTGGGCTTTAGTGCCAAACGTAGCCCATTTGAGAGACGAAAAAATTCACCGACGAATACGATACTCCCAAATGCCAAATTTGAGCGCCACTCTATACGTGTTTTCATTTCGCGATATATTGGCTGGCACAGACAATCTGTCTCGTGCGGCACGTTGCAAACGGAGCGAAGTGTGGCGCGACGGCCTCGCTAATCGGGAGATCGCGAGAGGCAGCGCGTGGGTGACGCGTGGGCGCGATTCACAGCAGCCGCACACAGACCTCCCAGACGACGCGTGCTACTCTGGCGCCATCACGTAGCTATCGTCGCCACAATGCGCTTTTCTTCTCACGCTTTCGCCATATCCTCCTCCTCCGCTGTCCTCCTCGCGTCTTTCAACCCCCGCTGCGCTCCGAGTTCGCTCTTTCATCCAGTGCTCATTCGCTCGGTTACGCCGACCCCGACGCTTGCCGCAGGAACAGGCGCGTAAGAGCTGTGCTCTAAACGTCCTCTACTGCCTATCAGCAGCAATAATGGTAACTTTGATGCATCGACAGAAACACGTGACGGCGTTTCGACTAGGCGAATAGTGATGATATGTTACGCTTTCACTTAACTATTCGTAGCAAATGCTAAGATCACGTCGTAAGAAGCACCACTATTAGACAGTTGTAGAATAGTGTTTGTCGCCTTACGTCCGTTAAACGCAAGCATCTTTGCGGGACGTTATGGTGCGCGTCCCTTCAAGACATTTAGTTTAACGTACGGGAACGAAATCGTAAGGAAGACGTTAAAAGACAGAGCGCCGTCTGGTGCCTCGTGCCAAACGTATCCAAGCCAAGACATTCCATTAGGAACCATTCTGTTGGTGCTAGAATGTACGAATTGTTGCTATGCGGACGCGTCTCGTGAGGCCTACGGACGCCGGAATCGCCAAATGATCTCAGAAATTGCACGCGCTATGCGCTCATAACCAGCGTTTCAGGTGAGTTTAGAGGAAGCGAAAGCTGATTTCAATAGTTACTGGCGATCAATGAGAGTGAGAGCGCAGCCATCGCCAGAATGCACGGTGAAGCGGGAGCCATGGGTGCCGCCATGTGCGACAACGCTATTTTTTTTTCGTCCGTACACATTACGAACGTTAAGTCGCCAAATAACGTATGTTATCATAGCGCACGTAAACCACAGAGGCCCAATAACGTTCCGAGCATGCGAAGTGAGGACAACGCTATTTCTTTACGTACGTAATGCGTTTACGTTGCGTTGAAAACGCTATTCTATAAATGTCCATTCTTATAACGCGGAAGGAAGAGTCACGTGAAAAAACGTTTTTGCCGCATCGGTGTGCGAAAATAAAACACGCACACACACACACAGTTCCGGAGGGGTTCATGAAGGAATGAACACATCATCGTTACCGAGGCCTCTCCTCTCAGCATTCACGTGACACTCGAGAACGCAATACTCTAGTAGTAGGTAAACCTAGAAAACGACCGGACTCCGGAAGGGATGTCTGATAATATTGCTCTCAGCGAAACTCATCAGTCACGAAGCATAAAAGACCAATTGCCCCAAGAGTTGAGACATCGAAGAAAAAAACCTATATAAAAATTCCACATAGGCCGCAGAAACTTAAATTTCGAAAACTAATGGCGGGTGAAATTTTATCCTTCAAATCAATGGTTTTCATTGTAAAACGGCTTTATTCACCTATTGTTTTTCTCTAATTATTCCAAAGTCCCCCCCTTCGGCGTGTTTCATAATCAGATCATAGTTTTGGCACGTAAAACCCCATAATTAAATTTTTTACTGCTGTCTAGATGTCCGGTTAAAAATTCAGGTATCGTGTATATGATTGAACAGATGTTTAGTTCATGGGCAATAATAACGTCATATCAGCGGTTCAGTTATAATTCGTTCAAGTGAAGTTATCTAGATGGCATAAAGCGCGTCGCCAGACCGTTCAATGACCTTTCACAAGAGTGCTGGCGGTTCAGAGTATAGTTGTGATAAGTGGTTGTTATTATTCATTAAATCTGGAAGGAAATCGAACTTCCTCTGGTCGCACTTCACTGTGCAGAGGCATAATTAACGCTGTGAACGATGCTTGGCAGAAAAAAAAAAACTTATTCAGTCCCTTATCAATAGCGCTGGGAACTTCAGGCCCACTCGTAAGCGTCACGTGTAACTGGACTGACGGGACATAAAGGTCAACGTTAGGAGAACTCAAATTCGCAGGAAACGAATTAGTTATTTTAAAGGACTTAAAATGCAACGCCAGCACCCCTACAATATCCGCAACACGGCCTCTTAGATGCGTACAGCCAGTGATGGATTTTACATCCCAAAGTATACCTCCCTAATGATAAGCTATGTCCTAGACGAACGTTCTAGATAAATTTTGGGTACCAGCGGCTCTCGAATGAACGACTAAATTTAATTGCATAGGCGTTTTTGCCATTCCATCTCGAACAGAATGGAGCCGCCGTGAATACAGGACTTCGTGCTCAGCAGCGCAAAGCCATACCTGTCGAGCCACCGCGGCGGCTGTTTCCGACAGATGTATACACATGCCTATATATGTGGGCGCTGGAAGAATTGCTGGCGAGTCGTGCGGTAAGGCTCCTGCAGCACTCGTAGTGCCTCAAGGGGTGGAAGGTGAGCGTGAGACAGCTGACCACTGTTCAGAGTGCTGGTGCGGTGAGAATACCAATACGTGCACACTGCCGTACCAACCTGTAATAGCTCTTGTAAAGCGAACAATGGCTTAAGCACTTATAAAAAAGCGTACGCGTACCGCAGCGGAAGAATTTGCCTCGCTGGCTTCACAGACCCGCAAAAGCCCCCTCCCCAACTCCGTTTCCCAACGTCTTTCGCATTTACAATTTCACCACTCTCCAATTTGCTCGAAGGGCGGAGGCAGACGCGCCAAGAGAGTGACGCTACAGCCGCGTTTGCGAGCAAGTCAAATTTACCGGGCAAAGTTCGGCCTCCAGTCCCCATTTTCTCGGCACATAAGTCACCTCTTAGCTGTGAAGGAATACCGAGAGGAACGCCTCTCGGTATTTCTTCTACCGGTCTACAATCTACCTGTCTAGCCTGACTTAACGTTTGCATTTGATTTCCCTTCAAGTTGGGCATGCATAACTTGACACAGACTTGTCTCTTGTCCAGGCGCTCCAGGTCTCGGTCGCGGAGAAGGCGTTCGTAGAGGGTGCGGGCCAGCGGCGAGTGCAGCATCGGCCGCAAGTGCGCCATCCTCGGACCTGGCGACACACAAGGGGAAAAGAAGGACAGGAGCATTTCAAGAACGCGCAGAGTGGTTGGAAGCCGTTCGAGTGTAGCGGCCTACAGAATCACAATCACGGCTGGGACAGTGTAGACGTGCACAGTGACGACAAGGAAAAACAGAAAGCACGGTGTTGTGTTTACATCGACCATGATGTGTGTCTATAAACGGCGGGAGAGAAAGGTTGCTTCAATGAACTAATAAAAGGCGTCTGGTGTTTTTTCTGATAACCTATCATGTGGGCACGGTAAGAATATTTATGAAGTCTGAATAGAACATTCTGCTTCACGATGTCATGAACTTCGCATGCCTAGGAATGTGCAGACGATAGAGAGAACCATCCTAATACATTTTGTTTCTTCCTTCTCTCTCAGGTGCTGCAGAAAAATAACTTTGATCGGAGCTCATATAGTCTATTTATTGGTAAGAGCGCATTTCGAGAGTAGAGAACACGCGAAACTTTCTAATGACGACGCGTTTTGCTTCTTTTGATATCACAAGTGGTTCATCTCTCGAACTACCATTCGGCCCATTGCCATGGAGCTAACCTGTTCACGTCACATCAACCACGCAGTCAAGAAAAATGTGCAGAGATGCTTGTATGTCAATAAACTTTTTTTATTGAATGAAACGCAGTTTACTTCCAGCACAGCTGTCACGCGAACTAATAACGTAAGGCTCAATAAGGTCACACAACGCCCGGGTACAGCAGCCACCATGCGAATAAGCACACAGCACGGGACTGTTTCCAGCTTAGGCGCTCACTATACACTCGATTCCACACATAAAGACCCCACTTGCAACGAAAACTCGTTCAGTGCGAACAAAGACTGGACGGTAAAGCGAGCAAGTTGAAAATGATTACTTTTGTTCAGGAAGCAAAATAAATTTAATTGACAACTGTGTCCTAACAAAAGACTTCCTCCGCCTAGCGGGCTTCCGCAGATTGGATTTGGTACGTTCAGTGTTCCTGTAGCTTTGAAATGCTAAGTAATTCGGCCTCACGTTCTCGTAGTTAGCGCAGATGGCTCTAGAGCGATCGACCAGCAAAAAGCGCTGGCCCTGGACTCGACCGCCGTACCATGCAGGCCGAATATTGTTTTTTCAACTGGGATGCTTTCTACGAAACGTTTCTCTTCTTTTTCAACTGCGATGCTCTCACAGAAACCTGTGTGGGATTCCTTTGTAGCTCCTTTCTCCTCGTGTAGATGACAATGCTTCCCCTTTATATATATATATATATATATATATATAGCAAAGAAGAATACAACAGGTTTTTATTAGAAATTCTACTGCAATAAAAATACCTTCGTTCTCCGAAAACCGTAGTTCAGAGTAACGTAACAGAATAACTGAAATCAGCGGCAGTCTTTTTGCATTTCGCCGGGACATGAAACATAGGGAGATGTGTACAGCAGAGAAATGACTTGCACATAAACTGACTATTTTAGCTTTGTTGTTGATGAATGATGGCTTTTACGTAGGCAAGGAAGATTAGCAGCTACTGTGACATTAGGCAAGTGAATCAACAATACAGTTAAGTGATTAGGCAGTACACAAGCCGAACACGAACCGAACAGCTAACAGACACAGCAATCAACGCATTTGCGAACTTGCAGAAGCCTAATGGATTGCAAAATCTTATCCGTCAAACGATGTAGCGAAAATCGAATATGGCTCCCTCAGGACCGTCGCACATTACAAATCCCATCGCTCCCGAAGAGAGGAAAGTTGGATTTATCTAACCAGACGAAGTTTCTTCACCGTTTAGGAGTCCAGCTGGTATGCTGTTTTGCCCACTTCACTCTGGAAGTCTGGTTTTTCTTCCTGACAAAAGGTTTCTTTGTTGGTCTGCGTCGTGCATTCAGTCCAGCAAATCGCAGCCGATGTCTCATACCGGTGTCACACGGGACACTTTCGATCACGATGTAGCCTGATCGGGATCGAATTTCTCCATCGCGATTAGTTCTTTTGCGCAGGTTGAGGAAGGGAGCCAATCGCGATAGCTAAATTCTATCCGTGTCGGGCCCGATCGCGATCGAAAGTGCCCCGTGTGACACCGGTATTTAACTTATTGCAGACACAGAGGGGCCCATTCCGAGGGCTAAATCGTTGGAAATTTCCATAGCTGTTAGTATGGGGTTCACACGGCTAGCTCGAACAATCAGACTGTCGACAGCAAAGGACATCGACCGGAGTCGTCAACCGGAGTCGATAATTTGCTGGTATCCATGCCTCCTCGCTGTACAGTCCAATTCGAAGTAAATGGATTTCGTACAAAATATGAAACATGTTATTTTCCAAGTTTACAGGAATAGTGTCCTCCGCTGACTAATTTAGTGATAAGGGCACAGTGATTAATAAATTTCAAATACTAATGTATTGACTTTTTTTTCGATGAGGCATGTTAAATACAGAGAGACTTAATATTGTAAAAAAATATCCACGTTTCTCTTGTTAACAGATTGTGTTATACAGTTTGCTTCAGTATTCGCGCTTTACTGCGATTCGATACCAAAAACGGAAAGAGAGAGAAAGAAAGAGAGAGAGACAGGAGCTAGTCGGGCTCTCAGCCTCTCCTGGGAAAATGAAAACGTTCCACCTATGCTACCCGCCACGGTGGTTCAATGGTTATCGCGTGTTGCGCTGCTATAAGCACAAGGTCGTGGGTTCGATTTGCGAATTCTTTGGCCGCATTCCGATGGGGGCGGAATGCAAAAGCGATCGTGTACCGCATTTCTGGTTAAGTCCAGGTGGCCAAAGTTAATGCAGTTTAGATACGTTAAGCTCCACAATTTTAAAGTTAGAGCTGTGGCTGTAAACACACACACACACACACACACACACACACACACACACACACACACACACACACACACACACACACACACACACACACACACACACACACACACACACACACACACACACACACACACACACACACACACACACACACACACACACACACACACACACACGCACGCACGCACGCACGCACGCACGCACGCACGCACGCACGCACACACACACACACACACACACACACACACGCACGCACACACACACGCACGCACGCACACACACACACACACACACACACACACACACACACACACACACACACACACACGCACGCACGCACGCACGCACGCATATATATACTTCATGCGGTTGCCGTGCAAGCTGATCAAAAATATACTTCATGTGCTTCTTTTCCTATATATATATATATATATATATATATATATATATATATATATAGTTCAAAAAATAGAAGCACGTAGGAAAAAACATAACAAGAGTAATAGCAGTAAAGTCTTGTTATGTTTTTTCCTACGTGCTTCTATTTTTTGAACTACTTCTGTGCCGACTCCGGTTACTCTTTACTTCACTGATATATATATATATATATATAGGAAAAGAAGCACATGAAGTATATTTTGATCAGCTTGCACGGCAAGCGCAACCACCAGTGGAATTGAGACATACGGAACAGTTCACGTAGTTCGCATGCACGAAACTGACCTAGCTCTTATTTCAAACGTTATCCAGGTAACGACGCGCCTTCTATAGGAGCCTATCAATACAGCATTCTTCCTGCCTTCAGGTTGCCGCAGCAGCCAACGCGAAATGGCCTACCATGTTAGTGCGGTCACGAGCGTTCAAACCCTCAGAGGGGAGGGCACCAGGCCGGTCGCACCGGGGTGCCGAGACCACGGCGCCAAATAGGCCCAGATGCTGCGCGGCCTCTGCTTCGGCGTACTTTCAATGGGCGCTCTTTATGTTAACGACAGGCGACTGCAATCTACTTTGGTGCCTCCACCGGAGGGTCCGACACCGCACGCAGAATCGCCTTTGTCTTGGGGCCAGCCTAAGCACATCGAGGAAAGACGCCGGCTGTCTTGGCAAGCCGCGGAATGCCCATTACAGGAGGCACACGGGCGCCCCTCTACTCCCAGGGTAATTGCCTGCCGGATAGGCGGCAGACGCGCTATCAAATATTCATCGCCGAAGTCCCGCTTGACCAGCCCTAATTGGCCGGGCTGAGGCGCCATCCATTACCGCCCGCCACCCTTCGTAGGCGAGGATGCGGTCGCCCAGCACTGACGCGTCAGCTACGCAAATCAAGCCCTGGCGCGCCTTTGTCGTTATCATAAGCCCAGTGAAGACGTCCCCTCGCTCGCCGGCCTGAATACCGCACCAAAGCACCGCCGGCGTGTGTGATAAACGAACGAGACCAATTACCCAAGCGCACCGCTCACCGATGCTATCGATCAAAAGGTTCAGCGTGTTGGAGGGAACAATACTACGGCATGTCGTCCCACGTCTGCCACGGAGAGCTGTAACAGAATGTCCGGACCTTCAATTTTATTATTAACTAGAGTATGTAACCGATAAGCATGGCTTTCATGTAATCAGCACCACTAATAATATTCACCTTAAAAAGTAACTTCTTTAAAGAAGTTACTTCTTTAAACAAAGGAACTCGGAATAAATACGGTGCACACACAGGGCCGGCATCAAGGCTCTCCTGCTCGGATAAACCGCCAAAATTTGAGCGTCCGAAGATCCCAGTTTCGGTTTTGTTACTCACACAGCGCACGCTCTTTCTAACCGGGCCGGGCGCATTGCGACCGACATCACAGCAACGCGAATTGCGCAATACCCGTCGGTGTGACAACATTTACGCGCTTCAAGAGTCTTCTTTGATTCTTTGCAACGGTAGACTTAATCTAAACGCAAATGTGCACGCGGAGAGACGTTATTAACCTCACAACATTGCGAAGACGCAATACCAAGCTTTGCAGCAGCCACTCTCGTTCTTTCCGGCGTTACCACGAATGTAAACAAGCCGCCTGCCAGGCGAGTACGGCCGCTAGCGGTGACAATCAAGACTCAGTCGAACTCACGATATTAAAATGGAACAGCAGGCGCCATAAGGAGTTATAAATGTCACGAGAGAACGTTAAGAAAGGCGAAAGAAAGCATCGAACTACCTTGGATCGCGCCTGTTTCACTTCCCGTTGGCGCACGCTCGCTGTCTCGGCACTGCAGCGCCGTCGTGGCAATCGCCAGAAACGCTCTAACGAGAAAATTGCATCGCGTCGTCTGCTACTGCTCTCCTGCCGCTGAGGCCTTGCTGAAGGCCGCAGGGAGCGCACGCTACCGACGCTGCCTGGTGCTGCTTCTCACAGAAAACTGGATCGGTTCATGTGTTTCTGGGGACGCTTATTATATTGTATTCGCAATGGTTATCATGCTGACTTTTTTGCAAGTATTTGTTTCCCGGCGAGGCAAGCATTCCACAAATTCACGAGCTGACCAAAAATTAAAACAAGGAAAATACGAAACTTCTACATACATTTATGGCTCTTTTGGCTTATGCTTAAGGGAATTGTTATGCCAGCTCTTTCTTTAATTTTTTTTCTTCTAATAAGCGCGAGCAGTATGTTGCCATTACAAAAAAAAAAAAAAAAAAAAAAATTACGTAGAATCTCCTCAGCCAGTTAGCTGAATGATGCGTAAGCCTTTAGTAGTAACGATGTGGTGTTGAGTGCTCACACTCAACACTGCTGGTAATCCTAGTAGCTGATCAGCGGCTGCGGTCGTCTTGGCGCCATGACGGTAACTGCGACAGCACTGCGGTGGCACGAACTGCTGCGGAAGGCGGCGTAACGTGAACTGATGAGGCAAGCAAACGACTGCAGGTGGCTGCGCCAGGTGCGCTGATGACGTTCTGATCCGAATCCACGGCTGCTCTACAGTTCTGGCTTACTAAAGGTGTGCCTAGTGCGTGCCTGATCGCTGATGTCACGCGGTCACAGAGACGCGCTCGTGCCACTGCTCGCTCGTTCGTCATCGTCTTCTTCCACAGCTGGCTCTATTTTGAAAGCGATCGTCTTACGCGAAGGTCGGACGGACGCTTGAATAGTTTCCTCGTTGGGTAACCATAAAAATGATTGCACATTTAAAAGAATTAAATATGACAATTATATGTCAATGATCTGCCTAACTGTCTTTCCTCTTCGAAATGTATACTTTATGCAGACGATACTACTATCATCAACTCAAATAAATGTCTTTCAACTCTAATATCCAACCTTACTGACGATTTATGCAGCCTGCTGGAGTGGTGTCATACTAACCAGCTACAGATAAACCCGTCAAAAACAAAGTTTGGTTTATTCACTTCCCATTAACGAACACTTCATTCCATTCCTCCTATTTTACTTGGTGCCAGTCCTATCCCTGCAAGTTTTTCCTGTAATTATCTTGGTATAGAAGTTGACAGAAATCTCAAGTTTATTGAACACATATCTAAAGTAAAACATAAGATTACCTACGGGATTAGGGTGCTTCTAAAAACACGACACATATTTAACTATAAAATATTACTATCCTTATACTTTTCATTTATTCATTCACATATTAACTACTGCGTTACTTCTTGGGGAAACACATACGTAACCCATTTAAACTCATTGCAAATACTACAGAATCAGGCTATTAGGATAATTACATTTAGCCTCTTTGACCATAACGCCGCATATCTTTTACGAACTAACCGCATTCTCTCAGTCGCAAAATTAGTTAAATATAACGTCGGCGCCTTTTTGTTCCAACAGATCAATTACTCACGATGCGATAGTCTGATACCACAATCTTCTCTAATAAATACCAATATAACCAGGTTTGCAATAAACAGGAACTTCATTTTGCCCAAAATACATACTAATTATGGCAAACAAAGCGTCCATTTTTCATCCGTCGCATTCTGGAACACACTACCATTAGATATAAAAACACTTAAAATTCATGAATTCAAGAAACAACTAAAAGAATACATTTTGTCCAATACTGATGATTAGTTTATACTCATAGCAATTCTTTCAATGCGCCTTTATTTAATTTTCATAGTAGTGCAAGTTGATTCATGTTTGATGTCCTTGTCGTGCACATGTATTTGAGTTTGACAATTATATTATGTAAGTCCAGTCATTTATACTCTACACTCTTAGTGTTCGACAAATTATACTACAGTGCTTTTTTATATATATGCCTCCTATCTATGAACGTTTAATTCTTTAACTAACCTATTTATGCTAAAATCTGTAAGTAGTTCTTGTTCACGATGTGCTACAACTCCTGTCATGTGTACCTTATTATGTTTAAATTGTAAATATTATGTTTTAATTTTATTATGTTTAAATTGTTCACGATGTGTCACAACTGCTGCAATCTGTACTTTATTATGTTTAAATTGTAAAGGAGGTCCCATTGCAGTCTCTGACTTCGGGACCTCCTACTGTATACTAACAGCCTGTAATCTTTTTACTCACTTTCAATAAAACCGATTCTGATTCTGATTCTGAATAGAAAGAAACTCACAATACCATTGCGAGAATCACTATTTTCACGAGATATTGAAGCTGAAAATTTATTTTGAAAAATAGATCTGTGAAACAAAGTGTTTCTAAGAGATAAGTATCTGGCGTTAGCGGAGGCAAAAGCCCGCAGTTGCAGTAATGATTTTCGATGCGGAACAAAATTGCACCTCTAACACTGATAAGGGATACCTAGAAGCTTGATTTTTACTGACAGCCATATCAAGCCAATAAAAACATAAGAAATTATTATTTGTTTCTTGAGCTGCATAGTTAATTATTAATCAAGGTTCAATTAAAGATGACAGTCAGTGCGGAGGTTGGGGGCTTGGTTCCACCTACGGCAGCCTCATCTCTTCTTCTACTTTTAATTTTCTTTTCTTTTATTAAGAATATGAACTTTATCACAGATTAATGCTTTATCGACATTTAATCATAATATTCAAGAAAAAAACGGTCAGTTTTCCGCATGCTCTCCTTGGCTTCGTTGTCTGTTGGTTTGGACACCGTGGCTTTCCATCGGGGCGACAAAAAATCCTTCTTTGGACTGATGCGCGTGAGTATCAAGAGTGCGCAATATGCTGCTGTCATTAGTGCTATTGAGCAGGTGCTCACGCAGGCTTGCAACCGTCCAGATGACATTATGACGACGCCTAGAGAGCTCATGTTGCAAAGGTCTGCAACAGCGCCAGATTAAGACACTTTAGGACCCGGACTTGAGGAAATTTACCTCAGGGCCAAAGTGATGATGATGATGATGATGATGATGATCACGGTGATTGGCTGAGGTGCCAAACTGTGACTGTGACAAGTTTCGCCTGGTCTTTTCAAGTTTATTCTCAGATAATAAACACACAGTGCCTATGAACATATACACGAGGGCATCTTTCATCTTCATATAACGTTTGCAACCATTCTGCTCTTATAAAACGTGTTTCTTTTCTTCTGTTAGGTTGTTATCTGGTGCTTATTGTCAATCGCGCACGTCGCTATCATTTAACCGTGAAGTTGTTCACAAATCCAGGAACTGTTCCATCGCCATCACCTAGGAAAAAAGAGAACCACGAGCTGTGAAGCAACGAACCTTTTAGTTACACATGGACACCTTAAATTGCTCTGCACATATGTCATACAATCTATGCGAATAGCAGAAAGCTTATGTACAAGGAGGCGAACCCTCGTCTCTTATAGGGGTGAAGTCAAAAGAGGAAGGTCGCTTGCGGGCGCTGGTCGAGCAAAGAAAGGGAGCCTGTGTGCACGAAGGGCAGAGCGCTTCCTCGCATTACCCATTACTTGCTTCTATTTCGGCTACTACTAAACCTATTTTAAGAATTCTTGTTGTAGAATGATCCCGGCACGACGCTTGTCGAGATGATGATGACGATGATGACCTTATCATCTTTGGCGCACACCCACTCACGGGGATCGGCCAATAGTAGGGCTGATTTTATACATGTGCTAAGTGGATAAATTTAGCAAATGTCTAATTTTTAATTTTGGTAAATATAATAAAGCGAGTAAATTCTAAGACAATTCAGGCCGACTTCTTTCTCTCTCTCTTCTTTCTCCTCCTTTCGGTGCTCCTACCATGAACAAATAATATTTTTTTTCCTTGGTACAAAAGCACTATGATTAACAGGAATAGTTAAAACATGCCACCACAGGGCAAAAATGGGAGAACATGCATGCCGCAGTATTTTGCAGTCTTTATGTATTTTTCACCCGATGCCTTTAAACAGTTTTTGCGATGCTGCATCAGGACCCGTATTCTAAAAGTACTTTGTACGCTAAAGTGGTTCGTAAGAAGAGGCGCCAGCGAATCGTGAGCACCCAACCTACCAACTTCCGGTTTTCCACAATGTCTTTTGTGAAATTTAAGGAATGTGAACCCCATGCCAGAACTAGCCCTAGAGAAACGTGAGATAGGAGAAAATCAACTGTTTCATGTCTAGCATGCTTGGAAATCTGGCCGCTTAAAAGATATTCCTGATTCAGAAAACACGAAAAACAACAACAACAACAACAACAACAACAACGAAGGAAGTGATTCCGTTACATGGCGACATACTGACACCATGAGCAAACGCCCAGCCGTCTACCTTCCACCTCGTTTCAATAAAACACATTATATACGTATATTACTCTAACTTGAAGAACATGTTCAATCCCAAGTAATTCAATATGTATTCGACACCTTCTAAGTATAATTATTTTAATCGGTGCTTATGCTGTTGATGCATTATCTAGGCGTGCACTGTTGCGCACACAACGCCTGACGGGGATAGTATCAGCGATGGCTGCCGGCCCGTGAGAAAAATGTTCTTACGAAAGACCTTAGTGCATTCGGTGACAGAACTGTTAAATCATGTCCCCATTCGAAGCAATTATGTTTGGCATGTTCAAATATTTCGCAGTAAACACAAGTTCCAAGCGTTACAGAATAATTTGCCAACGATACTTCATAAATGCAATCTAGTAGAAGATTTCATGTTGAAAGAACTTGTGTTTTTAAAAAAATATCATCTCAGGAATTTTTTTTTCGTCTGAGATTCTAACGTTGCAATTTCTCGTGATAATTTCTTTTCCGTTCCCTGTCTTTTCTTTTCTTGTAGAGCCTGTTTTATTTCTTTTTTCTCTCTTTTCTTTCGTATTGTTATTTTTTTCTAGAGATGCAAGTGACAGTGATATCACTAGTATGTTTACTATTCCTTGCTGGGGCGCATAACGATAGAATATAATTGCGTAACGTTCAATGTTCAGTGTTCTATGTTTTAGTAGTTGTTGGAAATGTTTCGTGTTTTCGGCCATCTTTGCTGTCCCAACTGTCATGAAATGCGTTTCTCGGCCCAGTGAAGCATTTAATAACATGCTTTAGTTGGTGAGCTTTTTACAAATCAGTCATTACAGAAAATGGATGAATGGAAAATTCGTGCCATCGTAAGTTTCTGGATATGCTGAATACTTCTCTCGTTTCGTGAGAAGTCGATTGCTTTTCGAAAAAAAAAAGTGTTTTAACTGTAGTGCATGTGTTCTCTGTGTCCGTTTCATAAGGTTCCGTTAAATTCTTTAGATGTTAAGCGCAAGTAAAAAATACACTATAGATGCAGAGCAGTCAAAGGAACGCCCTTCTGAACTAAGCTGCACCATGTTTCAAGCAACGCTGTTGCATAAATTAGGCCCTCAGGTGTTTCCTATAAAACTCGCACCATAGTGTCACAATACTCTGCCTAAATATACGAGTAGTGTGCTGAATGTAATCACGACTGTTCTTAATCGTTCTCGCGTTAAATATTCTCAGACGAGCTCCCGCGTAACCTATTCCTCCAAAACTTGGAGGAAAGCGAAGAAACCTGAAATGAAGTTAAGGACCGTGCCACGAGCGATGGCAGGTAAAGAAAATCGTAGGAGTGGCGTCGATCGATATAGCAAGATGCAGCGTGGATTAGAAAAAAAGATTTTATTTTATTTTTTATTTACAGATGCCGCTGTCTCGATACACGAGACATTGTAGGAGTGGATACACCAGACAGTAGATCAAAACAACATACAATAAATTTGAAACGCAATTACAAAATGTGGTGAGACAATTCTCTCAAAAACTCTTCATTAGGTTTTTCCCGCAAGGAACCAGCTAGGTTGTTCCGAACTTCAACAACGCTTGGAAAAAAGAATACTTAAAACAAAGACAAAAGACTGGAAAGGAACAAGATTAAGTGGGTGGGAACGGCGCGTGGCACGCTCAGTGGAATGACTGAAGGAAATCTGTGCTTGAATGCAACTTTGGCCGTGTAAAATCTTATGTAGCAAAGTGATACGCTCAAGTGTGCGTCGATGAGCCAAGGGTTCTATCGATTATGCGCATACGTGAGATGAGGGAGAAAAGTTGCCGTCATATCGGCAAAAAATAAACCATATTCCTTTATTTTGTATGGCTTCAAGCTTACTAATGTCAAGTGCAGTGTAAGGTGACCATACCACTGAGGCCTACTCTAGTAATGGTCTGACAAGAGATTTGTAAGCTGTTAATCTGCAGTCTTTAATAGAGCACTTGAGGGTTCGCTTTAAATATCCCAGCTTCCCAAGTGCCCTAGCGCAAATTGTTTCAATATGAAGGTGCCATTTTAGGTTTTGAGTGAAGGTAACTCCAAGATACTTGAAGGTACGTATTCCCATAATTTAGGTAGTGCCCATTGCAACTATAACTGAAGCTTAATGGCTGCTTTTTATTAGTAAAGGTCATTTGTACAGTTTTTTGGTAATTAATACTCATTTGCCACGCGTTGATCCAACCACAAAAGGACGAAAATACATTGTTAAGAAAATCTTGATCTCGTCTGTTAATTACTCTGGTATAGAGCACGCAGTCGTCAGCGTACAATCGCAGTTTCATTGGTGTGTCCCTAATGACCTGTGTGACATCATTAATGTAAATAATGAACAACAGGGGCCCAAGGGCCGAGCTCTGCGGTACCCCGGAAGTGACTGTGGGCGACAATGACTGTGCGTGAATAAAAGTAACATATTGAGACCTTAAATGTAGCCTATCAGCTATCCAGCCGAGTATTTTGTCATCGCTAATAATTTTACTGAGCCTAAAAAGAAGTTTTCTGTGGCACACCACATCAAACGCTTTGCTATAATCTATGAAAATGGCATCAAACTGGCCTCGATTATTTAGAGCCGAAGCGATGTCATGAGTGAATTCAATGAGTTGAGTAGTTGTAGAAAAACCAGAGCAGAAACCATGTTGATTCTGCGACAATAAGTTATTAGCAGTGAGATACTGAAGAACGTGCTTGTGAATTATGTGCTATAGGAGTTTGCAACAAGTACACGTTAATGAAATAGGCCTGTAGTTGGATATGAGTTGCTTCTTACCCAATTTAAGCACAGGAATTACACTGACGATTTTCCAAATGGCCGGCACAGTACATGTCTCTTACGATTTACAAAAAATTATGGCTAGATAATGAGCGTTCCATTCTGCATAGTGCTTCAAAAACATGTTTGGTATACCATCCGGTCCGGCGCCTTTAGTAGTTTCGATGTTCAAGAGAAGGTTATAAATGCCGGTATAACTAATTTCAATTCTTGGAATCGGAGCCATTTCCTGGATAATACCAATATCGGGGGTGGTACCATTGTCATCTCTAAACAAAGATTTGAAATAGCCATTAAACGCCTCCGAGATTGTCGAAGGGTCCGAACAGGACACATAATTTATTACGAAGGATGACGGGCAGGAGGTAGCAGGGTTGATGGTTTTCCAAAACTTAAGTGGATTATCTTTCATAAAAGAGGATAATGTGGTATTAAAATAAAACTTTCTAGCTTCACTCAATTTAGCTTTTAGTTCAGATTTAAGTAATTTATTTAGGGACTCCCCGTCATTATTGTGTGCATTCCGTCGTTTTCGCAGGTGCTGAATGCGACGTTTGAGCTGTATGATTGGTCTGGTATACCATGGGTGTGTAGCATGACGTTTTATACTCTTTTGAGGAACAAATTGCGCTATACACTCATTAACTGTACTATAAAATTGGTTGGTCAACATATCAACACAGTAGTGTTCACTGCAAGACACAAAATCATCATAACATGATGCAAGTTTGGCAAAAGATAGAAGTGTCGTCAGCACTTATATTTTAGAAGTGCTGACGATGAGTGATAGTAAAACTGTTTGTTCAAGTCATCGGTCCAGGACTGACGGATGTGGAGGGTCAGGGGGAGCAGATGCGAACCGTATGGTAGCAATAATGTGAGTCCTTTACATCCTAGCGGGACGGCGTTGGCGGCGACGACCTGGTCTGGAAGAGTCCATAATCCAACGAGTGGCTCATGGTCCCAGACCGCGGAGTTCCTGACGGGAAGGGTCCTCGTACAGGCTGCGTCTTGGCAATAGTCTTGATTAGCTCAGTCACATTGTCTTTAGATTCTTCTAGCATATCTCCGTATTCCTTACTTCTTGCGAGAGGGGTATATTTAGGAGGGCGAGACGAGCGACGCCCATGCCAGGCATACGTCTTCCAGATGCCCGCAGGACTCTCAACCTGCCCAGCTCCCTGCACGCCTCGGCACACCCGTCGATTACTGGGTAACGTGTCTAAGCAGGCTAATTCGGCAAACACGCAGCATTCGCCTATTTTGTCCTGAGGTGCAGCGGCGCTTCGCCACTTGCGGAGAGCGTGTGGTTGCGTCCAGTCTTCAAAGCGAACTTTGCCTTGGCAATCTTGTTGAGGCTTATTACCAGTGCGGGGGTATTTCGCAATGAACAATTAATCTAGCATTCAGTTCTACGTCTGTGCGATCCATGGCGGCGTTCAGCTGGGACACGGCGCCCGATCACGGTGGTCAACCAGCTCGTCAGTTCAGCAGCGGCACGTAGTTCTACAGATTCTTCCTCGTTATCTTTCCCGTCGAAGCAGCCCACATTCTTCGTGTTTTGCTGGTCGAAACCACCCCGGCAGCTGTTCGAAGGAGCTGTTGCCGCCGCTGCCGTGTTCCTCCAGCATACACCCCAACAGCCATCATGGCTGCTTGGGTTGAGAGAAGTAGGCGCCCGCGGTTAACCGGGACCCCATGTTCAGAGCGCCAGTGTAAAGTCTCGGGTCCGAACCTCGGGTAGCTGTAGATGTAGATGTAGATACCATAATTTAGTGGCAAATACCCACTCTTGGGAGTAGCCAAGAACCGGGCAGTTCAAAATAAAAGAAAGAAGAAATGAGAAAGAATTCAAACAGAATTTGAGATTAGGTAGATTAGAATAAAAATCTCGATGATATAGATTTTAGATAACGATTTTATGAACACGAAGGATAAAATGTAAGCAAAAATACAAGCGAACTCATTTTTTGGCCACGCCTGCTCCGGTCTTCTGCTTCTACCTTGTGAGGTCGCGGCTACTCTTCCAAAAGGGGATCTCTCGAAGGTTGATAGATAATACCAGGATGGATAGTTCCCAGAAATAGATAGCCGATCATTTACTGAAGGAACAAAATTGGCACCGAGCGATTTAAATGTGGTAAATTTTGTGTATGTGAGTGCGACGTGCGTGCGTGCGACGTGCGTGCGTGCATGTGGTATAAATGTGTGTCTTCGCGCATGGGTGTGCGCGTTTGTGTGCACAAACATTCTCGCAACGCAATGTAAACGTTCTCTTTGTCTAAAACAATAGAGAGCTTTCAATCATAGGACGTAAGAAGCTTGCCTTCTACTTGCGTAGGCAAGCCGCTTGATTTCCAGCAAAAATCCAAGTAGACTGTGGGTTCTTGGGTATGCAAGCCGCTTGCATACCCTAATCTAAAGACCTCTAGCGGTGCTTGGGTCAAATCTGCCAACTCTTCGACCATGAACCGCATCGTCTGCGTCTTCCAGTCAACTTCATACCTACCTTCCCCTTTTAGGTGCGAAGCACCTTATGCGCCCGGGCTGTCGGCGTCTCCTGTCGTAATCGTCGTCGTCGTCGTCGTCGTCGTAGGTAAGGTGTGAAGATTATGTTGTGGGCGCAGGTCAGCCAGACGCACAAGAAGGCAACCAGAGACACAAAGAGACGTCTTTATGACACGAACGGCACATGGGACGAATACGATAACACATATACTATACAGATAAACTTGGATAACTGTCACGCTCGAGCATTCACAGTGCTAATCAGGAGTCCGGCCTCGTGACGACGGCTCGGCGGACTTTGCTCTGACGGCGGTGAGTACGGGCGGCGGTTGAAGTTCCGGGTGGCTCCAGGACGTAGCCCGGTTCCGGAGCGTTAGCTCTGGGTCGTGTCCCGAGCTCGGCAGCACAGCGCTGGGTTACAAGCCAGGACGAAGCCCAGCACAGCAGTGGGGCGAAAGCAGGGACGACGCCCGGTTTGGAGAACAGGACCAGGGCTCTGGGACGTAGCCCGAGCCTGGCAGCACGGCAGCGGTCGTGCGAGCCGGGACGAGGCCCAGCTCAGCAGGACCCACGACGATGGTAGAAGCCGGGGCGGCGCCCGGTTTGGAGAACAGGACCAGGGCTCAGGGACGTAGCCCGAGCCCGGCAGCACGGCAGCGGTCGTGCGAGCAGGGACGAGGCCCAGCTCAGCAGGACCCGCGACGATGGTCGAAGCCGGGGCGGCGCCCGGTTTGCAGCACAGGACCGGGATGCCGGGACGTGGGCCGGCATTCGGTCCGCTCCATCTCGCTGCACTGCCCGTTCTGTCAGCTTGGCTGCCCCGTCGTTCCAGATGGTCTCTCCCGGCACGCGCACCGTCCACGCGCACCAGCGACGCTCACTCGCTCGCTTTTCGGCCCCGCACGCCGAGCACAAGCACCGAAAAGCCCGCGCATTTCGAATATCGGCCCCGCACACCGATTATAGGTCGTCCTCCTACCACAGTAAGCAAGTGGCTCGTGCTCGTGCCACTGCTCCCACGTTCGTCAGTCGTCGTCGTCTTCCACAGCTGGCTGCTTTCCCGCTTATCATACCAGCGTAGAATTTCACTTCTCTTCTGTCGTCGTAATAGGGAGGCTGCGTTTACGGGGTTATGAGCAATTGCTTAAGGCAATATAACCGTTTAGTGGAGCATCACTGCATGCTTCGCATCTCCCCAGGTTTCACATTAGTGTTTTTTTTTTTACTTTCTCTCTAACGATCTGTTACACTTTTGACGACACGCCTCTGACTGCTCGTCGGCAATATAGTATTTGTCCTCATTCGACGTACACCACCCAGTGTGACCACAAGGTTTCTCTTTCTAGCACGCCTCCAGCCACCTTCGATTCCCCGAAGCGTTAAAGGCAAAGTCAGTCGGCCCAAATCATCACTTCTTCGGTTACCTTTACGATTACTTCTATTAATCACAGAGGGACTTGTCGTGATCGTTGGCTACAGAGGCAAAGGGGAGCCAGACGCCGTGCAGCGGACCAAACTCAGCTTCCTGTTTGAACGTCAAGTCGGTGGTGAGCACACTGGTGACCAGATGGCCCACAACCTACTTGAGCCATTTCCCGTGAACGTATTCAGGTCTACAGGTGTTTGAAATGGGACAACGGTACTGCTCTGGGGACGTATAATCAGAATATGGAGAAAGTTATTCATTTGTTTCACTAGCGTCCATAGAGCAGTTATAGAGCAAGGGGTGTATCAGGCTGGAGCCCACATTTTGACAGGTGGGCAAGAGAAGTCCCTTTGTCGAAACATTGGCTCCAGCAACAGTTTGATCCACTGCTGTTGATAATTTCAACTCTCTATCGTCCTGTGAAACTATTATTCAACTTCTCTATGCACTTGCTTGTTCTTACTAGTGCAGTTTTCAGTTATTTTCTTTAGTGGTACAGACGCACGCACAGCCGAGTTGGCGCAGAGTTTGGTAATACGCGTGTGCTGACTAGAGTATACGCAGTTCGTAGCACGCACACACAATTGATTCCATTGGTGTAGCGCACTCCGTTAGTTCTAAATTACACGAACATTTAGTTTGGGCAACTTCTACACGTAAAACGTTTTCTAGCTGCCATAACTATACCACTAAGAAAAAAAAAGCCCTGACATTTCTTTTCCATTAAGAAGCCAGCTGTAAATCTAGAAGCTGCATACTTCATTTTATTTATACGAGTGAAAGCTAGTAATACGTACACTCATGGCATGCAACATTTTAAGGTCGCCTATGCAGCACGAAACGATGATCGCGTTGTCATACGCGGCAACGACAGGCGTAGTAAGTAAAAAATAAAATATTTATTTAATTCATATATAAGAGAAGTACTATGGCTCGTTTTGAAAGGGAGGCTTATTGGATGAAAATTGAAGCTCGAACTGACGGATCCATCAGAGCATCGGAAAAGTACGACACCTAAGATGATCAGTGCATCTCGAGGCAATAATTGCAATGATTTCTGTATTTCAAGAGACGTAAACGAGCCCAAACAAACACCGATAACGAAGAAAATAAACGAAGCCAGGCCCGCGAAGTGTAAACACAGAAAAGAAAGAAGGAAAAGCACAAGTGCATCTCCCCAGAGCTGCAGAAAACAGGCTGGTGGAATCGGTGCACGTTTGTGGGGTATAGAGCAGACCGGGAGGAAATGCTAAACAGCATGACGCGGCATTTGAAGTCAAACGTTAGTGGAGGAATCGATCAAGAGGAGGCGCTAGGATGCATCGCCCGATAGAGGTACTGTGCATGGGGGCACATACAGCAACTGGACAGCGGCACTTTCGACCCCGTCCAAATGTTCGCCAGTCCGGCGAAAATCTGTACAGCTTCTTTGAATATTTATTGCAAGGAGTCGGAGTATACGTCACTTCGGGTGTCTGTTAAAAAATCATGACGACTCAGGAACAGGAATAGCAACATAACATTTCCTTGCAAAGGTTTTGGGCGCTGTCCGAGAGAGCCCCCGTTTTCCCTTCGGTGCAGTGGTCTTCCATCTTCTTTTTCTTTATATATTATGCAGGAAACAAGAAATCACCTGTCCAAGTGGAAAACGAACCAGGACCCGTATTCACAAAAAAGCATTCTTAGGCGATATTCTGTCGTTAGAACGAATTCCAGTGACGAATGTGGCCAGTTAATAAAAAAGAGCACTTACGAACGAAAGGCTTTGTGAATATGGCCTCTGGTTTGTGAATTTCCCAGGACCTTTCTCTCTTTCTCCTACTTCTCATTAGGTGTTTTTTAAACATAACTTTTGGGGCAGTACAAACTTCACTTTATTCTTTTTCTCATTCTCTTCGACAGAGGCGAAGATAGCGCTCGTGTTTTTTTTAGCAAGTTTTCTGTGAAAAGACGTGTAGACTCTTGTACGTTAACTCTCACCTGATGCTCCCTTTAAAAATTTTTTTTTCATAGGCGCTAAGTACTTGTATATAACTGTCATATTTTCGGAATCCTTTTAGAAGGTGCTCATAACTGCTGCAGCGCAGTGGCTGTCTTTAGATGTTAGCACTCCCCAATGAGCTGGCATTACCAACACTACTCCAGCGTTGGACGCATTGACGTTTAGTACTGTGTGCAGCGTAAATAATCTTTGAACTCGGCTGCAAAAAGCCGTTGGAATAACGCCGGAAAGCTGGTCAGCTGGTCATAATAAGCATCTTAAAAGGAACGTGACCGTTATTCCCTAAAACTGAACAAAGAAGGAGCAGGACAGTTGTCTCTGTAATGGAAGGGCAGTTTAGGTAACAGCGGCACAACAGGCACAAGGAAAAGTGAGAGAGAGCGAGCGAGAAAAGCGGCAGCAACAGCCCTAAAGTTTCCTGCACAGAAGGCTCGTAGACACCGCCCTGCTGCCGCGTCGAGGCTAGAATAATCCATATCCCGTCAGAAAGCACGGCACTTGCGCGATCGCTCTGCATCCTCCCAAATTCGCGTATCCCGCTCTTCTTGCTCTTTCCGCGACGCAAGTGCTCGCTCTTCGTCCTTCCAGCTGTTTGGGAAGCTTCAATTCTTGTTTTGTTACTTACTCGCTAGACACTGTACTTTCGCCGCGCATTTTAAAGAAGAAGAGGGCGTCAGGCAGGGACGCGATGTTAGCGTGGGAGGGGGTGTTGCAGGAACCGGAGCGTAGGAGTAAAAGAAGAAGAAAAAAAAAAGAGGATCGCTCCTGTTCTGGCCTTCCCCTGTTCCCCCGTTTCGCCTGGTCGAGGCGCCACTGCCGTCCCTTTCAAGCATGTTTGTTTCCAGGCAAGGCAGGCAGCGCGCGCTCAAATTCTCTAAAAGCGCGACGCATAGACCGAACCACTGCGCCGCACTGCCAATGGCGCCGAAGAAACGAATACTAGGCTCTAAAAAAAAAAATAACGACAGCAAGACAGACCATTGTTGCGTTTCTTTCTTTTTGTTTCTCTCTCTCAACTCGCGTTACAACATTTTTGCAGAGTCGCTCAATCGATACATATCGATTTCTCGGCCCTTTCCTGTTCGCGCCTGGCTCTCCACCGGCGCCGGCTCTATGACTTGTTCCCCCGTGGACTCCAGCAGGCGTAGTGGAGGAGAGACGACATGCGGACGCGCCGCCGGGCACATATGCGCGCACCGCTCCTCTGCATGCGCGCCGCTTTGGTGAATGCGCGCGATGCTCTGGAGGAGCGCGGGCTGCTTCGCTTGACCAGCGTCTGCGCTCATCTCTCTTCGGTTACGGCTTGTTGTATAAAACGCCATCAATAAGTACAAAACACCTGTGCTTGCGCATTAACTGAAGTTAGTGCGGTTAGCTCCGATCCTGAACTATATGATGAAGAGCGAACACGCCTGCGAAGTATTCAGCAAGTTCCTGCTTTTATCGCTCGTTTCTGCGCTTCAAAAGAAACACCCGCGAATACCCAAGGGAGCGCTTGGGCTCGAGTAATTAGGCCATTTCCTTCACGCTAACGTAAACTGGATCACTATTTATGGTAACTCGTTCGCATTAAGTTTTTCTTGTCGGCGCCACTTGCCGAATTGTGGGATAATCAATACTGGTGAAGCGACCTAAGATCGGTCAAAAGGCAATTAATGATATTTTAGTCGTAACCTTAGCAAGTTCTTTCCTGAAATGATCCCAAATGGAATCGTTACCATCGGCCGCCGATTCCAAGTCATCAGCGGCTTATTGACCACTGCAGGACGAAGGCTTCTCCCAGCGATCTCCAATTACCCCCTGTCTTGCGCTAGCTGATTCCAACGTGCGCTTGCAAATTTCCTAATTTCATCACCCCACCTTATTTTCTGCCATCCTCGACTGCGCTTCCCTTCCCTTAGCAGCAATTTTGTAACTATATAATGGTATACCGGTTATCTGTCCTACGCACTACATGAACTGTCCAGCTCCATTTTTTTTCTTAGTGTCAAGTAGAGTATCGGCTATGACCATTTGCTCTCTAGTCCACACCACTCTCTTCCTTTCTCTTGACCTCCCATTGACTAACATTTTTTTTGTTTCATCGCTTGTTGCGCGGTCCTTAACTTGTTCTCAAGCTTCTTTATTAATTTACCTCATATGTTAGCATCGCTAGAATGCAATGATTGTGTACTTTTCTTCTTAAGGATACTGGTAAGATTTCGGTCCTCGGTTGGTAACGCCTACCGTATGCACTCAAACCCATTTTTATACTTCGGCAGATTCATATCTCATGACCAGGGTACCTCGTGAATAATTGATCTAGATAAACGTGCTCTTGCACAGACTCAATAGGCTGACTGCCAATCACGAATTGTAGTTCTCGCTCTTCCAAATATGTGGTTCTACGTTTTCTGCAATTATCCTGCTTGTGCAAATGCATGCACGTTCGCCACGGAAATGCTTTCTTTCTTATTCTTTTTTTTTATTGGCTAGTTGTACTTTCTTGCAAGGAACGCCTTTTCTTCATAAATTCTTTTTTTTTTTCTTCAACAGACTTCGCGCTACATAGTTGTAGGCAGCACGCCAGCAGGCAGCCAGAATCAACTATACTCTACAGCTGTCCCGCTCCGGGCTGCCCAGCTAAGAAAGAAAACAAAGCTATATGTGCTGTTATGCTTATCTGGCGTAACCACCCTCTTACACCTCCCCCTTCACCCTGCTTTAGCCGCTGCTGTTCTCCTTCCACGAAAAGAGGTTTAGCCACACGGCGACATTCTGTGAAAGGTTGTCAGTAATTTTCTGCATTATTATTATTATTATTATTATTATTATTATTATTATTATTATTATTATTATTATTATTATTATTATTATTATTATTATTATTATTATTATTGACATCGATATTTAATAGCTCTTTGACTACTTCCACTTTTCCTTATATGTGGAAAACTGCTCGTGTTTTACCCGTATTTAAGTCTGGCTGTAAATTCGATGTCTCTAATTATCGCCCAATTTCTCTTCTCTGTGCCACGTCTAAAATTTTTGAGCTTGCTCTTCACAACATATTGTCTTTTACTGTGAAGAACTTACTCATTCCGAATCAGCATGGATTTCTCACCGGCCGTCCCACTATCACAAATCTTGCCAGTTTCATGACACAGATCTCCACGCCGGTACTTCAAAGGGGGCAAGTGGACACAATTTATTGTGACCTCAGCAAGGCTTTTGATGTAGTCAGCCACTCGCTGCTTCTGATCAAGCTTACACACTTTGATGTCGACTAGTCAGTTGTGAATCTCTTGCGCAGTTATCTTCTTGATAGATCGTGTTATGACCAAACGTCTTCTTTTTACATGTGAACTAGCGGTGTCCCTCAAGGGTCGGTGTTAAGACAACTCCTTTTTAAAATTTTTATTAATGACGTTCTTTCTGCTATTCGGAACTCTTCTTTCCTTCTATATGCCGATGACATCAAGATCTTTAAGAAAATTCACACTGTTGATGACTGTCGCACCCTGTAATCTGACCTGTTTTCTTTTTATAAATGGTGCAAAAAATAATAACCTTACCATGACTTTGGTGCTAAGACCAAAGTCATGACTTTCACACGCAAAACAGCAAGCATATCTTTTTCTTATTCTGTTGATTCTGTACCGTTGTGTAAGGTATGCGACATCAATGATCTCGGTGTACTTTTTGATGCAACCTTAGACTTTTCTGCTCATGCTAAACGTGTTGCAATGCGGGGTATGCGCTCTCTTGGTTCTGTCTGCAGATTATCGAGGGAATTTAAGTCTCCTACACCATTCCGCAAGTTGTACACAACCCCCTGTCTTCCTTAACAGGAATACGCATCGGTCATCTAGAATGGCTCTTCCAGATCCAACAGTGACATTATAGATCGGGTCCAGAAAAAGTTTCCAAGCAAATATAATCACCGCTTTTCAAACCTGGACCTTGGACGTTGTACTAGCAGTGTTGGATTCTTGTCATTGCCCTTACATCGCTACCGACGTAATCGCACTGGCCTTCTGTTTCTCTTCAAATTCCTTCACGGTAACCTGACGTGTCCCGAACTCCTCAGCTGTATCATGTTTCGTATTCCGCGCAAGATCACCAGAGAACATAGACCTTTCCATGTTCCCGCCTGTCATGACGAACACTCAACCATCCACAAAATACAGTTTTTATAACGCTTACTTTCGTGATCTTGACATCTTTCATAGCACGTTGTCATCGTTCTTTTGCGAGCTTTACCTTGTTGTGTTATAATTTCATGCATTGTTCAAGTGCCATTCTCCTCCTTTTTCTTTTATATTTACTTTGCGCTTTCTTGTAGGTGCTCTCTTCTTTTCACAATTTTTCTTTTTATTCACCTATTTTTTTACTGATATTCCGCTGCAGTGTTTTTGTCTTTGGTTTTTAATGTAGGCGTGCGCCAGCACTCAGATTTTAGGGTTGTTCCTGGGCACGTTAAATAAACACGATTGATTGATTTATTGATTGATTGTTGTTGAGAATAAATTGTAAGAAAGTTTCGCTTAAAGGTTTGCAGGAAATAATAAATTAAAAAAAAACGGAAGCCTTTAATGATTAGGTAATTTTTTTTCAACCTAGTCTGACCACAGCAGCACGGCGGGGAAGCGTTTTTTTTTTACGCCATGCTTAATTGTTGACCCAAGCGTTCTACTTTTCTACCTTTCTTCTTTAATTCTAGCACATTGAGCGGCGCATGACGTTACATGGGCGTTCCTCAGCCCCATGAAACTTCGCGCCAAGTTTAAAATAAAATCGAATCAAATTTATGCTTGGGCTTCGGAAAATCATTTCTGTGGAAGCATTCAAGGTGGACGAAGGGTAATGAAATAGAAAATTGTCATTAACCCGCATGTAGCACGAAACTTTGAAGCTTCGTACTACAGTCGGGTGGATGATAATTATTTTCGTTCATACCTCGGCTTTACTGACAGTGTAGCAAACGCACAAGTATACATAAAGATATGTACACAGAAGCTGCCCCATTACTGAGACAATCTGTATTAACTCAAAATTAACAGCAATTATATATCTAGAATTCATAATCGACAGTCAGTCTCTAGGGTCGGTACAGGAGTACGCTTATCTAGGTCGATTACTCACAGGAGGCCCTGATCATGAGCAGGAAATTTACAGAAGAATAAAAATGGGTTGGAGTACATACGACAGGCAGTACCAAATCCCTGTCATTGAAAAGAAAAAGTGTACAATCATTGCATTCTGCTGGTGTTAACATATAGGGCAGAAACTTGAGGGTTAACAAACAAGCTCGAAAACAAGTTATGGACCGCGCAAAGATCAATGCAACGAAAAAAAACAAACGATGAGCGTATATAACGTTAAGGGACAGGAAGACAGGGGTATATTAGAGAGCAAACAAGGGCAGCCGATATTCTAGTTGACATTAGGAAGAAGAAATGGAATTGGGTCGGCCATGTAACACGGTAATGCGTAGGGCAGATTACCGGTCGGTCTATTAGAGTTACACAATGTATGCCGAAAGAAGGGAAGCGCAGTTGAGAACGGCAGATAATTAGGTGGGATGATGAAATTAGGAAATTTGCAGGGATAAAACGGGGTCGGCTATTGCCAGCCAGCTGTAATTTTAAATGGCTGGAAGAGGCCTTCATCCTGCAGTGAACATAAAATAGGCTGCTGCTGCTGCTGCTGCTGATGATGATGATGGTATACCTATCAACACACTCCGTACACAGAAAAGTAGTTAAATATCAAAACGGGATAACTGCATACAGTCACCATTAAGCTTATTTCTATAAAAATCGCACGCAGTGTTCAGCACAAAAGGCAAACTATATGGCAATCTTTGCCGACCATAGTTAGTGTGAAGTTTGGATATCAACAATTCACTGCCGGTTCGAGTGTTGTGTTTCCGAAGTGCGAAGTACCTCTGTTGCATTTTAGCGTTTATTGAACGCGTTCTGTGGCTTAGATTATGTGTGGTTCATTTGCTTCTCAGGAGAATTATCTGAACAAGCGCACACCACTCAGCTGTTTCGATGAAAACCGCGGAGTGAAGTCACGTTCGTGAAAGCAGCCCAGATGCTGCGGTGTCCATGGGTAGAAAAGAAAACTCTTGCTCAGATCGGGACTGGATATGTCTTGCCTGGATATACGCCTTTCATGATACTGGAGATGATAAAGGCAATGCATGGAATGACCCACTGAAAAATTTTACACAGGGTGGGCCCGCAGACTGTAGGAGAGTTGAACCATGTGATAAGCACACAATTCAGGCAACAATTCTGGGGCCGAATTCCCAAATCTTTTCATTCGTAAGTACTCTCTACCACTGGCCAACCCCCTTCGCTAGTAATATGCCCAGCATAAGGATTGACTGAATTTTTTTCTTACGAACAATTTTAAGCGTAAGGAGGTTTTGTGAATTAGGGTTCAGAATTGCGAGCTGGGCGTCCAGGTTTCGGGAAAACGCAACTTTTTAGAAGAATAGGCGCGTGAGAACCTTTCGCAGCGAATAGCCCATCTCGGCCAATTCTGTATTTTGCGCTCATCTTGTTTCGCCAAAAGCGAAACCTACCTTAATGGAATTCTGTGTGTGTGCCAGCGTGCGTGTTGGGAGGGGGAGGGGGGGGGGACGCAGGGATAACCACCCGTGTTTTTGACCTGGGCTATTTGGCTCACAGTGTTTGCCGGCTGCGTCCCCACCTCCCTTGTTCTGCAAAACAAGACAATGGGTGGCATGATTTGGCACATCGGGAATCATTGCGAGGGACCGGTCTGTTTTCCTGACGAACGAGTTCTCCCGCGCTTTATGGGTCGTGACCACCCTGTCAGGGTCCCATTGACTAACACCGCACGCCATGTATCTAATCTGTGTGTTCCTATTCCTCCTTTTCCTCTTCATTCTATCCCTCTGCAGCTTTGTGCTAACGATGCGATGCTCGGTGGCCCGACCAAGCCAGGTCAGCCAAGTCGTTCCCCGGGCTTCCACAGCACGCATTATGCCCACATTTGTCTTCCAGACACTTCCACCGGAGGTGCATGACCTTGTCTGCGGCAAAACTAAGTGCCCATACTTTCTTGAATTGCTAAGCAATATTTTTTTTCTCTCTCTCTAGTACTGCCACATTCGTACCATTCGCACCATGCCAGTCGTCAGGCCGAGTTACGGTTGTTATACCAAACGAAGAAGAGAAACGACGAAGATCGCACTTGCTCTTCGCTATGAAAGCTTTAATCAGTACTTGTTATGTCTAATTTTGGCACGTATATCATAGGCCTGAATAAAAAAATATTGTAATCGATATATATATATATATATATATATATATATATATATATATATATATATATATATGATGAAGGCCGGACCCCGGCCGAAATGTCAGTAACGTCCTGGTATACGTTTTTCCTACCTGCTTCTATTTTTTAACTATTTCCGTACCGGCTCCTGTGATTCTTTGCTTCACTGATATATATATATATATATATATATATATATATATATATATATATTGTACTGAAGAAGAACGAGCAGTATGCACTGCTTCGAGAAAGACGACGACGGCGAGCCTTGTGCCTGTGTTGCCTGAGCTGTGCAACCGCTCGCTGCAGTGCTTACGCTGTAATTAATTAAACTAGAGTGCCTCTCTACATTTGGTGGAGGTGCTGCGTATCGATCCCAGTACCTCTCTTAGAGTGCCTAAGTAGAGTGCCTCTCTATAATATATATATATATATATATATATATATATATATAATAGAGAGGCACTCTAAGAGAGGTACTGGGATATATATATATATATATATATATATATATATATTCTAAGAAGATGTGTTCATTTTTTCTTTTTTTTTGCTAAGAAGGTCTATGGCAGCACGTGCCAAAAACGTAGTGTGTGCTTACATGGGAGTCAACGTTAACTGACCCATGATCGTCCTAACTGAATCCGAGGCTTTTCCTCAACGGCATCCCTCGTAGCTACCAGTGTCGAATTCGGCATGCGAACAGAATTAGTGATCGGGCTCTGTAGGACATTAACGCCAAGAAATGACCCTCGAAGGTGCTACGTGCGCGATGCAATAAGCGCTTACTGAAAGGAATTTTGCATACAGATGAAGGCGTCGGCAGGCCGGCTATAAATTACGAGAAAAGTGCACCGAGCATGACCACCACATTCCCTGCTCGGTCCATCGACCAAGGGCCCGTCGCTTCACACCCGAAGCCTGAGACGTAGCTTCCCCTCTGTGTACATATACGTATGCGACGTGACAAACCCCGCCTCGCGTCGCGATGACAACGCACTCTGTAGGTCCGCGGCGTATAGTCAACGAAAGCTGAAACGTCGACTCGGCCACTGGCCCTGCAGACAGGATTTGGGCCCCGGTTGCAGCGTGGAACGGGGCCGAATGCCGGAGCATCAAAGGCGACTTTAAATTGATGCGGAGGAGGCCAACGGGGGGAATAAAAATTCAACACAGCGGTTCGTGGAGTTTTTAGGAAGCGCAGCGATGCGCCCTGGAGACGGGGGCGGCGGCGGCTGCAGGGGCGCTCTCATAAGAGCGGCGAGAGAGATGCACGCCTCCGCGCGAGACGGGCCGCCGCAATGGGATACCCTCATCGGGCTGCACTTAAAGTGCTTTCCTCTGTAGCCTCGCAACTGGATACTCGAGAGCTGTAAACAAAGTCTCCCCCCCAGCTCGGCGTCTCTCTCTCTCTCTGAATGCCTTCTTTTCTTTTTTTTTTTTGCGCCACTTCTTGTTACGTTCCGTCTCGCTCCTCCACGAGTCTAGAATCCACCCAGAACGAAAAAAATAAATAAATAAAATGGGGAAAGAGGAGAAGGAGAGACATCTAATGCATCGTCGTGGGTCCGGCCTGTTAAATATGGGCGGCATAAAAGGCCGGGCATTCTGCCAGCCAACTTCAGCGTCGCATCACGAACCGTGGAAGATGGCCGGAAAATTCGGAGCCCGCATCCGATGAAAAGCAAGAAGGCGCGCCCGCTGCCATTCAATGACTGCACGCGCCATCCTCCCTATACCGTACGGGCGCTCAAAAAAATAACGAGGGAGGAAGAGGCGGCCGACGGCCACTGAGGGAAACAAAAATAAGGAAAACATCTCATCTTTGAAACGCAGCTTATTTTTGCCGAAATGAACAGAAACTAGTGCAAACTTCCCGGAAAGCAAGCCTATCGACTTTGGCCTGAAAGTGAACAGACGAAAGAGGAACCGCCGAGTGGAGAGGAGGAGATATTAAAAACACCCCCCCCCCCCCTTCTTTTCCTAAACATTTCAGTTTCTTTTTTTTCCTGTGGCCGCCTGATCATTTCTTGACGCAGCTTAATAAACTTGTAGCCCTCCAATTCTACGTTGCACGCATCGACCAGGTCAGTCGTACTGCGCTGGCAACCGCAAAAAACAACATAATCGAAAAAAAAAGGTTGGCTGTTGCCGTATGCGCGACAACCGAGATTTAGACTCTCAGTCCCGTTTTTTGAGGCGTTGCGTGGTACCTCGCGCTCTATTGGTCATATTTTCTGCCTGTAGGGGGTTGTGATTGCTCCCTATACTTAAATTACACATTGTGTGCTTACATACAGTCCACCGATTCCTTAACAGTACCGCGCAAGCTTCGAATGGCCGGCCGGTCAGCGCCTTCTAACGGCGCGAAGTGACAAGATCAGCAAGAGCAAGAGAGATCAGCAATAGATCACCAAGATCTTGCTGATTTCGTCGGTTCACACTGTTAGAAGGCGCTGACCGATCGGCCAGTCGACGCTCGCGCGGTACTGATGAAAAATCGGTCCCCTGTACATGCGTGTGAATGATTGAGTGTCCTAATTCCGCAGGCATATCTATCCTTGCAAAAGTGCCAGAATTTACTCCGTCTGTGTTCCACCTAATAAGGCTGAAGCGTCGACCTGTACCACGCGGGACCACCCGTCGATAAAAAAAAAGAAAAAAAAAAAATCAAGTCCCTCTGGGCGGATAAGCCCTGACGTATCATGTTTAGGGCACCATATATCAGGGTGTCGCGTTCTAAGTTACGGGTTCATTAAAACCCACAAGAAAGTACGCCATGTCACCGACGACACTGCAGGTCCATGTTGCAAGTAGTGCGTTTCGGAGTCAAAGCACTGCCTGCCCTGTGCAACCATGGTGGTGCGGTGGCGGACGCCATGCTAAACCGGTAGGAATTCTTTGTAAGGAACATTTCTTTGGGTGCGGTGGGTGCCTTGAAGTGATTCACATCAACCAGAAGTGTCTTGGGACCTCGCAATTCCAGTAGCTCGGGTCCTGCTGTACTTGTAGTGGCTGTAAGGATGCGTCCTTGCCGATTGTACCAAGCACTCAGTGGCTCTATTCCCTAAAAGAACCACGCGTCATTGAGTCCTTTCAAATTCCACTTTGAATTTTAGTCCTCGTGCACGTTTTAGACGATCCAATCCTTGCTGACCAAACTGTTTAAAATGGAGGCGCTTTTGCAGTCAATCAACAATGCAAAAACTTGCAGTCTGCAAGAACGTCAGACTTTTAAACGTCGAAGACACTAACATGCAGTCAGCGACAGTGGAAGAAAAAATGCCGCTAAAATGGCTTGACCACTCATCAGTGTTCACGTTTGCAACCACGAAGGCAGCTGCGCGCTCAGAAAGGTTAACATTATTTGAGTCGACTGTAACTATACGCGGAGCTGTCTGCATGGCATACCTGTTAGTCAAGAGCTCCAGAAGTAAGGATTTCATGTCTCGCTATAGAGGTGACCATCGCTTTGCATGGAGCGATGTTACAAACAGCCACCTCTGGAGCACGTAAACTTACAGCTAGGAACTGGTTTATTCGTGAACGTTATCGACCAATGCCTGAAAAAAGATTTGTGTTTAGCGCGGCCCTGAAGTGAGACCGATGACTCCTGCGGAACCGTTGACGCAGTGTTTGGTCGACTGGTATCTGCCGTAGGTAAAAAATGGCATCCACAAGTCTCTTCCTTCCCTCCCCGCCTCCTCCCCCTTCGACACTTGCAGTCAAAAAGGCATATACTCTGAGGTTCTGTCAGCATATTTGCGGACGCCATCGCTTGACGGGCTTTGAGCTCTCACTCGCTTAGCTCACTTATTCACTCAACTTAGCGCTTCGGGATTAATAAGATTTCGCACTAGCATAAAGTACATTGTTCATCAAATCCATATCTAATACTGTACGTGAAGTTCACGCGCCCACATATGCGTGAGCGATTATGTTGTGGTATGGCAGTTATAGAGGAGCACAAGTTGCTTCTGTTGACTGAGGTTGGTTACTTAGGGACCTATGCGACGACGTGAAACACGTTGGCGAAACCTAAACGTCCCACCACGCCCACCGTTCCTTTTTTTGAAAATATAGACGATTATTATGTTCAGAGTTGTCCAGAGATGAACAACTAGCACATAGGTAAATGCATAACAAAATCACAGTGTAAATTCGTCTTAGTGTATTGAGAAAGTACGGTAGCTGATTTATTGTCGTCAATAGTCAGAAGTGGAGCTCGTTTTGAGTTCCAGGCCCAATTAAAAATTTCGGTGATACACTGGGAGTTGTAGAGCGCCGTCTAGAAGGATTTTTCGAATTGGCCCATTATTAGAGAAGGCAGGAGAAACTGAAAGGTCGCCTTGCCATGCCACCAGCAGGCGAGCTTCACTGCCACCGAAGACACTCTCTTCCTCTGCTTCGAATGGCGTCCGCAAGCGACATTTTTTCCCTGCCTTCTCCCATACCGAAGCCAAGGGACCGCGTGAAGTTTACGTCGCGAGCACTGCCTCTTTTCTTTCCCCCCCCCTCCCTTGTTTTGTGTTCCTTCTTCCCTTCTTTCTGCTGCGCGGGGTACGCGTAGTGCCGGTATATTGCACATTAGGAACTGGGGGAATTACGGAGGTCACGTGGCATAATTACTGACGTTGCAGGAGGTGCGTATTACGCAACGGCATTTGTGCGGGTGACCGTGGCTCTGGTTTTGTAGAGATGGCCATTGCGATGCTAAATTATGCTGTTCGCGTTTTTCGCGCGACGTCAGTGGTCAGAGCGGCGCTACGCCTGCGTTATCAACGGGCTCAGCTTGCCGTGGAAGGTGGATGATAAGACTGGCATAGAATCTAGCGAAAGGCATCGCTACAAAAATGCAGCCCTTCACTCCCTGGCTGGAAACGCAGCTCCATCGAGCGCTGAGGTCACCTGCACTAGTCTACTACAGGAGCCTGAGCGATCGTGTCTTGCCGTGCAACGAACTTCCTCGTAGGAGATTTCTACACAGTTCTTGCTCACTGTTATCAAAGCTTTGTTCAGTGGCTGCGCTGTGCCTAGGTGGCCGTGGCCGACGAATTCCTGCGTTGTGGAAAAACAGGGCAAAAATTCCAAATGTGCACTAAATGTTCATTTTTTTTTTGGGGGGGGGGGTGTAGTAGATGAAACGTAGGAGATTTTGTGTGCGAGTGACGTATCTCTTGCTACGGTGCCAGACATAGTCACTCATTCTCCAAAGGGTACTTGTCGTTGCTCAGGTTCAACTATTCACGCTTCAATCACATAATGTTAGAAACAAAAGGCGGCCACCTTTCACAAAATACTTTCTTTAATTTCTTGCTTGTCCCACGAACCCTAAATTTCGACGGCGTAGAATGTAATATGACAGGATGCCATTGGCCGCCAGCAGCGCGGAAGCTTGTTAACGCCGAGCGCGACGCGAGCACAATTTACGAGGCCATAGTTTCGCCCGGCCAGGAAGCCGATGCTCCGGCCACACACGCCGTCTTGCTTAATAGGGCGACACGCGCGGTGTCAGGCCCAAACAACGCCCGCTGAAAACCGAGAGAGCGGCAGGGAAGAAAGGTGAAGAGAGATCGCGGCCACCAAGGCAACGGGAAGAGGCGTCCGAGTGGGTGGCGCGCATCATTAGGCCGAAAAGCAGACAAACAGCCGGACGCGCCTCCCAATGGCCATGGCAACCCGAGTGACTCGAGGTCTGGCTGCTGGGACACACGCACGCAAACACATACGCCCGCACGCACAAGCTTGCAAACAGAAAACAAGCGCGGCCTACTCTTGAGCGAGGGACAAGGAGCTGGCTGTATGAAAGCGACGGCTCTCTCTTCCTCTTATCAACGCACCTTGCTCTCTCCCGAATACAGAGACCTCCTAACGATGCCCCTGGGTATCACCGCACGGAGGTGGCGAAAAAACAAAACAAGAGTGACAAAAAAAGTAGGAACTACACTGTGGTTGTGTCCGGCGAGGAGCCGCAGGCCGAAAAGAAGTCAAGAAAAAGGGAAGTGCGAAACGAGAAACGGGAGAGTGTAAAAAGGAGAGCTTTGGCCGCGAACGGAAGGAGACATTTGTTCGTTTGTACTTACGTGCCGTCTGTGCGTCAGCCTGCGTGCGCACACAACCCAAGTGTGCGAGGGATACGCGGCCACGAAAATAGTGGTCGGACAAATTGTCGACACCGCTGATTGTTTTACGATGGAGCAGCCTTGTCGGCAAGAACCAGACGGTAAATCAGAGGTCTGCCACAAGGGGATGCTGCTGGTGGAGAGAGAAAGGGAGGGATCCTGACACCGCGCAGTGTTGAAGATAGGGCAGAGGAGTAAGAAGGCACTGGAACAAGTGTTCAAAACGTCAACAGTGCAATGGCTGACGCATTGGTGTTCCGGCCCGCCGGAAGAGGAAGACGCTACGCCACGATGTTTGAAGCCACCACGCAACAACTGTGAAGCTTATAAACACACGTTCTTATTGTTCTAGGAGAGAGACAGCAGCGTTGGCAGTCTCAAATTGCATGACCGCCCATAGCAGCGCTTTGATCTTGCTATTATCACTGTTATATGGACTGAGAGAGAAATGAAAGGAATAAGGAAGGAAAACAATGTAAACCAGGAAACGTATGGCCAACAAGGGGTGCATGGTCCACATCTCCATGGTCCAGTGCCCGTATTCAGAAAAAGCTTTTATGCTATAATTGTTCGTAACATCCCAGCCAATCCTGATGCTGGGTATATTATTATCGTAAAGCGGCTGGCGAGTGGGAAAGAGCACTTACGAACCAAAAACTTTAGATATTCGTTCACAAAGCTTTTGGGAAGAAGCCTTGAACTGCTCGGGGATTCTGCGATCTTGTGTGTCAAGGAGATTTTTGGGATATTTTGTCAGAAATGAAAAAAAAAAAGGAAAAAGGAGGTGCGGTTTTAATGTCCCGATCACCTTAAATATAGACCATCGTAAACATCGTATCGACCATCTTTTTTTCTTCTTTTTTGATGATCTACTCTGCCAGAAACTATTTGGTAATTTGTACGCACTCTCAATCAGTCTGAACTGATCTCCTCTCTTGATACCCACATGGGTGGAGCCACCGGGCAGGCCCCCGTAAAGGGTTCCCAGGCCCCTTCAGGACCTTTAATAAAGTTAATTCTCTCTCTCTCCTCTCTTGATAACTGGACCAAGATAACGGCTCAAAGTCTCATACCTACTTTACAGTCTTGACAAGCTCTTCTCAAAGGTGCAGTGAACATGAACAAACTACGCAGTGAACATGAACGAAAATCAAAACTCTGAACAACAGAAATGTCATAATTTTGAGCAGTAGACAACAGAAAAGTGCCTTCTCATTTCCGAGTGTGCGGCTGCTCGCCTCTTTTGGAAGACACACAAATTATAGGCAAGGGAACCACACGTTACTAACGTGAACTGATTGAAGCGTACCATATCCGAAAACATCACAATCAATGTGTTAGTGTGCCCTCGTTATCGCTGTCAAAGAAAGAGATAGCTTATTTAGAAAAATGTGATTACTAGGTGTCATGTAGTGTTTTTTCTTTGATTGTCACGTGGTATGTGCGACGCATGCGCGCTCTGGCTTCCCTGCGAACTTTTGTGTGGTTGTTTTCATAAAACTTGTTGCAAGTCCCAGCGTGTGTCCGTCTACTTCTCTCCTGGTGTTTGCGTCCTGAAAGCTGGGTTCCATCGTTTCTAAAAGTATGTACCAACAGGCCCAGCAACAGACTCTTCTACAACAAAAAGTATTGAATATCGCACACAAAACATTCCTAGAATGTGCTCAAGGAATACTGTATTGGAGAGCTAATGGGTAGGGGTGTTCGAATAGAGAAACTTTCGAACCGAATTGAATATAAATATTTGAGAAATATGTCCTCCGAATATGGAATCGAATACCGAATGTTTGCTAATTGCTACACAAAATACACATAAAGCTTGTGTGGAGTCCACTTGATTAAAAAAAAAAAAAAAAACGGGGGAAAAAAGAAGAAAAGAATAGAAAAACACTTGATTACATTATGTGATATGTGCAATGCCATCCACGGCTGGACGTTTGGTGAACTAAGGAGCCTGCAAATGAGAAATGACTGAAAGGTGACCGTATCTCGTGCACCATGATAGAAGCAGTAATGAATCATAGTACCGACGCGACATCATATGCATGCAGAGTGTTGTATTCATTGGATATAAATGCAGTATACGTATGCTAAAGCAGAGTACATCTATTTAAATGTGCCAAAACATGGTGATACTGACCAAAGAATAAAATGTTTTGCCTGAGCCGAGACAATAAAAATTCGTAGGCTGTCTGATGGCGAGGAATCCTTATTGCATGACTGAATTATTGACTGAATTGAGTAGAAGTTATCTGCTGCATGGAATCGCTCAGAAAATAGTGTCTCTGCACAACAGCCACGGCTCTCCTACCGCAGAATCATTCTGAACATTCGCCTAAAATTAAATTCTGTTGGGTTTCACGGGCCAAAACCACAATCTGATTTTGAGGGACGCCGTAGTGGGGACTGCGGATTAATTTTCACCAGCTAGGGTTCTTTAACGTAACCCTTTGCAAGGTACACGAGCGTCCTTGCATTTCGCCCACATCGAAGTGGGGCCGCCCCGGCCGGGATCGTACCCGCGACCTCGAGCTTTGCAGCGCGCAACGCCGTAGCCACTAAGCTACCACGGCGGGTGGAACATTGAGTACTTGCATCCGCCTTCATTCCTGTTAACTCTAATAACGTTCGTGTCGTTATTACTTATATTCGAACAGGAACGAATGTCCGACAATTTCGGATAGCGAATTCTCGAATCGAGCACGAATTGAATGGCGGATACTATCCTATTCGTATTTGAAATGAAATACAGTGGATGAAAATAGATTCGGACACCTCTCACTCTAGAATACATTGACAGTGATATGAGGCATCTCAGCAAAGTCGGTCACTAAATATGGCGCAGACTCTATTTTCTTGGCTGAGATTGAATTACATCAATATAGCAGACATGTGGGCAATTCCACTGACATAATATTCCAATTTTAGTAAGCGTGGAGTCCCTTGTCTTGAAACCGCAGCACGCGGCGACCGTATAGGAACACGCAGGATAGCGTTTTAACGAAAGCAATCAAAACTGGTGTTTCACGGGCTTCTGTAAGCATGCACTTCCTTTTAGATTTGCCATATTTAGTAGTGAAGTAGTTAAATAAGATAAAACTGCGTCGAATTTTCTTCCTAGTGGCTGCATTTGTGATGGTCGTTTTTTTTTTTTCGTTTTTCCTTTTATTTTTTTATTCGAGCAGACCCTGTTTTTACAGTAAAGATCTGAGCCAGAATCGAGAACTTAAAATGAGAGGCTGCGTAGTGCTCCGCACAAATGCTGTCGAATTTCAACGCGGACGACGCTCTTTCCCACTTATCTCTTTCTTGGCACTTTCGCGGCCCATGTCCACGTCGTCCACGGTTGTACTGAAGGTGAAGACATGCTCAGCCGGAGTCTAAAGAAAGGAAAAGAAAAGAATAATCCCCCCCAAAATAACTATAGTCGCTTGCGCTGATTTTATCACGACGGGAGAATAATATCCTCTCAAGCACCACGTATATACAATCCGAAGAAAAGAAATACAACAGGAACGAGTAGCATCGCCAGGGTGAAACTTCATCCGACAGCTTCAATCTAAAACTTTCCAGTGGCACAATCTTAAGGAGGAAATTTCTAAGGTGGAGAAGGAAGAGTGAGCAAGACAAGCGCATGCAAGAAAAGCGAATATAAGAAATAATTTTTTTTCTTCTTTCGTTAACCTCTTGCGCCGGCTTTCTCTCGAACGGTAGACTGTCGGGATGAAATACATATCTAGGCGAGTTTCTCTCGCGCGAAGAACGGAAGCAGCGTAATGCGGCCTCGCCTACAGCGGCTCACAAAACAAGAGGAAGCGGCCGGGCATAAGCGGTACTGCGGCAAAACGTTGCGAGCGCTCACTCCGTTCTTCTAAAAAAAGAAGAAGAAAAAAAAGGAGCGAGCGAGGGAGCGACCCAAGCCGGCGGGCTATCTCCGTCCGTCCACCGGCGCAGTGAACCGTGCCGTACACGGGAGATTCGGAGATGTGTTAGCTGACTGAGCGGATACAGGGACGGCGCTGTTCTCCCGCCGTGCTGCCTCTGCCGCATTCCCTCGCTCTCCCGTTCGGATCTATCCTTCACGAGTTTAACTCTGCCCAGCTCTCTATCGGGGACCCATCGGGCGCGCGCGCGCGCGCGCGATTCCTTCCTGTCCGTCTCCCGACGCCGCACCGCCAGTGCTGGTCGCCTGGGCCTCGAAATAAACACTTAGCGATAAGAGAAAAGCGTCGTGCTTTCCCTCAGCGAGAGCGACGAGAGACAGTAGCGAATTGGGTTTACGGATAGTCGAAGCATTTTAAAGAGGGATTATGAGCCCGCTGTAAGCTGCGGGCCCTTCCCTCTCGGCCTCCCCCGTTTCCCGATCGTTTCCTTTTGCCCGCTTCCTTAGTCGTGGCCGTACCCGCAGCGAAGGAAGAACCGGTATAAAATGGGTCATTGTAAGAGGCATAGCTTTGGTGCGGCGGTTTGTCAGACGCAGTGCAGAAGAAGTTGATGTTCCTTTATCTGTGTGCTCGACTGCCCATATCGATTTGTTTCCTGTAATGGCCTGACGTATATACCATCGGTCTGTCGTTAGAAGAATAGACCCTGGCCAAAATGGCAGCGACAAAAAAAAAAAAGAAAAAAAGAGAAGCTGACGACAGGCTTGTGCGCTGGAGCGAATCACCGTGCGCATGCGTGCTGCGCACGGCGAGAAGGAAGGACAGAAAGAAAAAAAAAAAAAACGTTTGAGCGATCCTCGCGCCGAAAGAAAACGTGTTTGTGCTTTAAAGGCTGGCCATTCGCCTTCTCGAAAGCAATCAAGCTCCACCAAGTGCCTGGGCGGGTAGTTGCATGGTGGGAGGAGTTTGTACGCGTTTCTTCTTTAGCCTTTTGTTTGGCTGCCTGGGGCCAAGATGAAATAATGAAATGCAGATTAGATTAAGGACCACCTTCGCACCTAGCCTCGGAGCCAATATAGGCGCACTCCTGCAAGTTGCGATGAAGCCCAAGCCTCTTTTCTACGTCCTCCTTCATCACGCTCACGATGCAAATTTTTCCCAGGCGCTTTGTCAACGTCAGAGGCTCCCGACGTCAAAATCGATATTAAAATTCTCCGGAGCTGCACGGCAAACAAGAAAAGCGCTTGTCAAGACAGGCGCGAAGGAGTTCGCCCTGCCGTGGCTTGGCGAACGCGCGCTTGCGCAGTGCCCAATAACTAATGTATTCGCGGGGGCGAGCGAATTTGCATATGTTGATGAAGACGCCGGCGGCATCGGCGGCGGAACGGGCAATTACCGGGAGCGAGAAGGTGCCGTCGTGCGGAGACGATGGGAGGCGCGACCCTCTGCAGGCTGCTGGTGCGGCATGCCGGGATGGAATGCACTTAGCAACGCGTTCAATATGACCGTTACCATGGCAACGCGGGAATTGCACGGGATAACCGGGACCAATGGGAGGAGGTAAAGTTTCCATAATTTGGAAACACCTTCTGGCGCGCCGACGCCGCCGCGCGACGGCACCTTGGCAGCCTTTCAAGGATTGCGCCGCCAGGCATCCGCGCTCATAACTCAGGCGCGTCGCGCCTGCTTCCGATATGATTGCGCCCCTCCCGCCGTTCACTTCGCGCGCGCGAGGCCTCCTTATTGGCCTCACGGCCCGTGACACCTCGAAGCCAGGGGGCGCATTCCTACACGCTGATGAAGGAAGGAAGAAAAAACGGCCTCCGCTGATCACTGCTCTCTCTGGCGCACGACTGGCGCATGCCATAAGCGAAATGGCTCGCAACAACCGGCAGTCATACCTCCATGGCGGAGCGAAAATGCCTTTACTATATGAGAATCAGGTGCGGCCTGACTCCGCCGGCATCAAGGGCCATCCGCATTCAAACTTGACTGGCAGACCATGCAGCGTAGCGTTACTTGTTCACCATGTGGGAAATATACCCACGATAGCTTCGCCTTAGAGAAAGTAGGTCCCACCTGCCTTTAATGCAGTTACGTGAACCGAAGACAAAATTTGAGCACATCATTTATCTACGAAATTGTGCAAAATAACTTTCAACGACATATTTATTCACAGAAGCTTCTCACCAAAGATTCCACTCAAAGGTACACATCTGGGGTGGTATTCACTAGGCGAACTTCCGAACGAATTTTGGCGTAAAAAAATCTTACGAAGAAAAATTCACCGACGATTGCGATGCTCCTTAATGTGAATTTTGAGCGCAGCTGTTTAGGTGTTCGTGATATATTTTGGCAAAGAATTTGATTTTGAACTTCTCGGCGGCGGCGGTGAACGTCTATTCGGGCAGCTCGTTTAGCAGCAGCGGCCGACGAATCATTTCTGCCGGTTGCGTCGCTCATTGTTCAGAAATAAAGCGTGAACCCGGGAACGTGTGGCTCGCGCGGAGCGCATTCTCAAGCGGTGGCGGCGCAGGCGAAGTAGCGCATGCGCAGTGGGTTCGAAGCCCACACCATCGCTTCGTTTCCATATAGGGTATCGGTGGACGCGCTCGCCGCATGCGTCCTCACATCCTCCACACCTCTCGCCAAACTTGCCTCCTCCGCTTTGCTCCTCATGCTTCCGCTTTACCCTCCTCCTTCACTTTCCTCTTCGCGCTCTCTTCACTATCGCCGTTTTACAGCGTAAGCTGTTATGGGCTCATTGCAATAGCCGTTTCTGGTCTCGATGATACCGCCGCCGCCGCCCCGTAGCCGCTGTCCGCCGGGATCGAACCCAGGCGCGCTGCGTGGGAGTCGGCAACATTACCACCGAGCCACGCAAGCGCTTGCTATGAGGCAGAAGAGATATTCTCTTTATACGCGCTCTGCGCCTCTGCGCCTGCGCCTAAGCGCGCAGGCGCAGACGATCCGAGCCTCCCACAGTGTGGTGGCGCCATCTAGTTAACGTGCCTGCAACCGCCACGTGCGACGAGATGCGATTCAGACGCGATGTGATTCAGACGAGGCGCGCAATCAACGCTATCCTGATGTTAGATGTGCGCCACGTATTCTGGGTACCGCTTCGGTACACGTTATGGCGTCTCCTCGCAAGGTACGAACCACTGCTGAAGAAGCGAATCGTAGAGCTACGTGCGCGGCTACAACCATGGCATCATCGGGCTCAGCAGACTGCTGTGCAGAGAGCATTACAACCGTAGCTCGCCGTTGCCGGGCGGACAGTTCAGATAGTTTTCGTCAAAATCGAGGCGAATAGACTTTGCCGCGAAGACCTTGTTGTGCGTGGTGCCGAAATTGGAGCTACTCTTGCGCCGCTCAACCAGCTTACGCTGTGACTGTGCTGCGTGTGCCGCGCAGGACTAACTTTTTATTGCGATAGCAATTATATGGACACTTCAACCGGACTTCTGCCGTCGTCGTCGCCGTCGCCGTGAGGTTCCGTATAGATTCCAAGGGCGATAAAATCGTCGCCGCGCGCCGTATGCGCGAGCGAAAGCGCGCGGGGGACGCGCGCTATCACGGAGGGCGAACTCCAACGCGCGCTATCACGGAGAGCGAACGCACGGCGGGAAGCAAACGCGACCGTCCCGCGAAAGGCCGTTGGGGTATGGGAGGGAGGGAGGCGGGGCGGCGCTGTGCTCCGGCGCCAAAAGCATATCTTGCCACTCAATCGCCCACGCGAAAGCAAGAAACGGGAAGAGGGGGGGAGGGGGGGCAGCTTCTCCTCTGCCAACAACTTCTCTGCCCGGCGGTCGCCCGCACTGTCTCTTATCTCCACACGGCTTTGACCTTTGTATGCGCTGTGCATTCGCCGCTCAGTTTCCGTTGAAGCGATAGACCGCGCGAACTTGCGCTTGCTGCCAGCGTTTTGACAGTCGTTGGCTGCGGTCATTCAGTGCGATCTATTCATGTTTGCTTGTGCGCGCTGACACCACGATTGTTAATTCAGTTAGTAAGCCAATGTGTCCAAGTTTATGCAGCCGATAAAACTACTATCCCTACTCCGAATAGCGCTCTACTAATTTGCTATCGCAATCGATGTTGCGCCTTTCGGGCGAAACTGCGACATTTTTTTCATCCCCCGCTGCGTTCCGCGTTCGCTCTTTCATCCTTCGCTGTGCTCGTTCACTCGGTTATGTCGAGGGACGCCGACGCCGACGCTCAACGCAGGAAAGGACGCCTGAGAGTTTCGCTCTAAAAAGTGTATTCACAAACCTAAACCATTAGTGAGATCAGCAAGCTTGCAATGCCTGCCGCTGCAAAGACTAGCGCTGTAGTCGAAAAAAGGTGTGTATGTAATGGTATATAGCGCAGGTACGAACTTCAGTACTTGCGCCAATAGTAAGTATAAGTCGATTCACAAGACCTAAACAGCCGTCGCAGCTGGGGACGTAAGAAGGAATTTATACCATAGGGGTTAGCAGTCTTTCTTTCAATAAATGTTTTTCCTCCTCCTCCTCCTAGCAGTTTCACGAGCATAATTATGCCCATCTGCGCCGCTCAAGCTGACGCTGGTAAGCGTTGGAACGCACTGTGGTGGCAGATTTGCCAGAGGCCACAACTGATAGACGAGGATTTGTCATCTCAAAGTGCATTGAACAGTTTTAGTGCATAATTGTATTGGGCGTGCACCAGTGGCGTAGCCAGAATTTTTTTTTTTTTTTTTTTTTGGGGGGGGGGGGGGGCTCAAGTTGCAACGTGGCCTCCTCCTTATAAGCGTTGTCGAGGCATCAAATACATGAATAATAACTGCATTGCCATTGCCAATGACATTGTATATTAGGTGCTGAAAACGAATTATTTAATGCTACGCACAGTCAAGACAAGTAAATTATGTGTTTGTTTCATAAAAGAATAGCTTCGTATGTCCCAAAAATTGTGGCAGTAATAGCTGATATCAATGCTTCCACGTTTTTTTTTTTTTTTTGGTCTATCTAATAAGTAAAGAAAATATCACGCGAACTTTAGAACTATATCAGTTCGAAACCAGCAAAGCAGTGCATGCAGCTGGTATGAAAAACGTAAAGGCCATAAAATGAACAAGTTGACAAATATTTTGATGAATCTTTGTCATTTAACAACCTTGTTTACATTTTTGTACATGTGCAACGGCCAGGGAAAAACCTCAATCACGCTGTCCTTCGTTGCAATGGATTGCGCAGGAGCAGATGTTACCGGTCGTATATTGTAATTGTACCGAAATTATAGTTGCAACAACGAGTACATATAAAAAGCAGAAGTTCCGCATAATATACATTAGAAAAACGAAGATAGAATGGAATATACAAATGCCAAGATAAACGGCAAGAAAGTGTCGCGTGAAACCAAGTTCGCTGCTTGTATACACAAAACCTCGCAACAAGATATTTAAATATACGTATAAGTCTGCAATAAATCTACGTATCTAAGGAAACGTCAGTGTATATAATGCGTCAAACAAGACAAATAAACATGTTGCGCAGTCACAGATAGTAAACTTCACGCATACGAGTATAAAGACAGACGATCCAGACAAGAAGAAAACTATGATCTCAGAAATTGTGATATGCATTTGGGCCATGCTGCGATCGCGACAGCACCATGTGGCTATAATAAGAGAAAAAGAATGCAGAAATCAATACGAAAATCCGTATTTTAACTACCTGCACAACGGCAACAATTATTCTGCACCCAAAGTCAAAGAAGGCTATTGCTTCGTTTCAAAAAAGAAGTAAATACATGTAGCTAAAAAGGAAAGAAAAGGACAAACGAAAGTCACAGATGATGCGGCAAGTTGATTTACCTAACATCCGAGTGCGTTTTTGGGAAACGCCGCGTGTGCCGGGCTTTCAATGAGCAAGGTTTGTCAAAATTGGTTATTGATATCCCCGTAATTTTTGTATTCCCAGGATAATTTTGATCATCATCCTAACTGTTACAATAAACGGTGAAAATTTCTGTGGTTTTGAAAGCTAATGAACAGTCATACGTTTTCATAATTACGAGCTTATATAGGAACGTGAAGGAACAGATATTTTTACAGGCATTGATTTTTGCTGCTTCGCTATCTCAACGATAAACTTCACTCGGTGGGGAGGTTTAGCGAAGCGTTCAGTAACTTCGGACACGTTGATGGCGACGTCTCTGTGGGCGTATACATAGAAGCGCCAGCATAACCATGCGTTCCTCATTGTAAAGCTCAAGTGGTTTTTTTAGTGATCTCATGTTTGAAAATCTCTCTGCGCTGGCAGTGGCACTGGAAGGGCGACTAGAATATGCAGCAGTTTGTAGTCTAGAGCACTGCACGGGCCGATTTTTTCAGCCCGGACCCGGCCCGGGCCCGTTTTTACGTTGGGCTGCCCGCCCGAGCCCGAACAAAACTTTTATGGCGAGACCCGGGCGCGGCCCGGGCCCGGAAATAATCTACGTTACCAGCCCGGCCCGGCCCGCCACCCCTTTACCTTAGGCCCGAGGCCCAGCCCGAGCCCGGCCCGAGACCGAAAAATACATGTTTTTCAGAGTTGAAACGCCCGAGAATAACTCGCTGCACGTTACATGCACACCACCAGAAAGCCCGAGCCCGGCCCGGGCACGGGTCAAAAAGCACACGCCGTGCCCGAGCCCGGCCCGAGCCCGTGAAAAAACTGCTCTACCCGGCCCGGCCCGGCCCACGGGCCGGGCCGGTCCCGGGCTTTCGGTTAAGCCCGAGCCTGAGCCCGTGCAGTGCTCTAGTTTACATATAACATATACATATAACACGTAGTCTCCATGAGAGAGGGCATCTATTCCTGTGCTAAAGCCTAAAAACACTTCGGTATCGTTTCCTCAGCACCACGCTCGACAAGGTAGACAGCCGTCCTCTTACGGAAGCCACAATTCTTGGTCCCTGGTCCCAGCCGACGTCGGAACGAACTGCTTTAAAAACGCTATTACGCTTTTTAAAAGAAACAAGACTTCGTGAAAAACTATAGATTGTGCGGACTGATACGTTTCTTTTAGTTTTTTTTATCTTCTTTTGTTTTCTAATCTTTTCTGCCCTTACCCCATCCCCCTGTGCACAGTAGCCAATCGGACACTTAACCTGGTTAACCTCTCTGCCTTTCACCTCTTATTTTCCTTCCTTCCTTCCTTCCTTCGATATCGTTGACATCCTTGTTTACGTACCTTGCACAAACAGTAAGCTGTTCGATTCCAGCAATATCCGTCGTTTCGTCAGCAAGTACCGAGAAGCACCCTGCAGCGTTCACTTTTGCATCTAGGCTTTCTTTGATAATTTCACCACAAATTTCTATAATTTGGTTTTGTACGTCTGGTTTAAATACGAGGCATTACTGGGGCAACTTTCCAAATGGTTCTTCAGATGTGTATCTCCACAATCAGCTCGCATGCGAAGAAGCGTTCTGGAAATACCAGTATTTTCAGCGGGGCTTTACTTAAATCCATAGGACCAGTGTCCCTATCGCCACGGAGAGCAAGACCTTGCCGCCCGCAAAAACAACTGTCTCAAATTAAATAGGCCGTTGAGTTTTTTCTGTTTTCTCTTATTTTACTTTGCCTGCACTGGTCCAGCTTATCGATCACATTGGGCGCGCTTGCTGAAAATGTTTGGAGAAAATTATCAGATGCCAGCTGACAGTCACGGTGATATTTAATATTTTCGTGTGTGTGGAAGATTGCGAGCGCGTGCTTCCATTTCTGGAACGGCTTGGACACGCGCGTGCGAGTGCGTGCATGTTGGCCCAAGTTTATAAAAACATTAAACCCAGAAAGTTCCAGAATTAAAAATCAGTAGCACGCCTTTGGAAATGTCAGTGCACTTTTCGCGTCAAAACTGTATGAGAACTTTATACCCAACAAGTTTCGTAATTGAAATCCATAAGCTCCGTAGATCACGGTGCCGCTGCGAGATGCCTCGACGCGCCCGCTGGCTATCGAAAATCCCTTGAAAATTTGGGCTCGGCTGGGGCTCCTTACGTTATGTGACTCCAGGCGCATGGGCGTTTCCACGAAATCCAGCCCGAGTTCGCAATTTTCGCGCCGAAATGTCTTTTAGAGTGTCAAAAAGACATTGTAGACAAAATCCACAATGATTCCCGGCGCCGGTGGTTGTTTTGGTCGGCGGTGCATGACAGCACGAAAAAATTTCGGGGGGGGGGGGGGGGGGCTGAAGCCCCATCAGCCCCCCCTCCCTGGCTACGCGCCTGGCGTGCACTGCTGTGGAAGGCAGTAACATTAATGCTGTGCTGCGAACTTCTGATAGGACGTGTTTCTTTATGTGTGCAACAGCCTGAATTTTCGTACTCGTCATGATGCTCTATTGGGTGGTAGCAAATAGAAGTGTAGAGTGCGTCCCTGAAAACCGTCAAGTTTGTCATTGATGTGTTTTGAGCATTAGTTTGAGCGCTCTCTCGCTCATGGGGCTGCGGATGATTACTTTTGCCGACGCTTTTCAGGATATAATTCGCCATGGGAAATCTAACGACAAAAAAAAAAAAAAGCCTAAACATTTCTCATTGTTAAAACTTGTTGCTGTTGTACAATTCGCTGTTGTCTTACGTGCTGTTAGCCTCAGCCTTCTATTATATTGCTCATAGTTTCAATTCAGCACTCAGTCGAATCGTGTCTGCCCACGGTTTTACTCACTCTGTAGCCTACGGTGTGAGCGAACGTATGCGTACGATGGACACCAATAGTGTCTATGATATGAAACGAGACGTGAATACGATTAAATATTTTAAAAATGTGGCGAATGATATCACGTGCCGTCCTTTTTACGAAAATCGTGTGGACTGCTCGAACACGCGTGATGCTGTGAAATAAATGGAGCGAGCGCGCGCGCACACACACACACACACACACACACACACACACACACACACACACACACACACACACACACACACAAACACACACACACACACACACACACACACACACACACACACACACACACACACACACACACACACACACACACACACACACACACACACACACACACACACACACACACACACACACACACACACACACACACACACACACACACACACACACACACACACACACACACACACACACACACACACACACACACACACACACACACACACACACACACATATATATATATATATATATATATATATTGTCAAGGTGTTTATTGACAGGATTGAGAGGTCGAACTCGGTCCAGCAGTCAGAAGCCTGCGAGCAGTCACGACAAGCCCCGTGCGTAAAAGTGCTGGTGATGCTCCTGACTGACCGGCACTTCTTCTTCATCGTATTTCATACACCTGAGATGCACCTGGGTAACCGGCACTTCTTCTTCGTTACATTTGTCCCCCGGAGAAAAAGAGGCCATCCTGGCGATCTAAGCATACGGTAACAGAGGGATCGTAGAAGGGCTTGAGCCGATCTACGTGAACAGTTTCGCGACCAGGATGATCAGAAGACGGTGACACAGGCTCGACAACATAATTCACGGGGGAAGTTTGTGCAATTACACGGTAAGGTCCATGATATCTTGGGAGCAGCTTAGAAGAAAGGCCGGGAGCTAAAGGTGGAACCCACAGCCAAACCAATGCATCGGGGGGGGGGGGGGGGGAAGCTTGGGGGAACAGAGCCACCACGACGAAGCTTCTGTTGTGTCTGATCTGCGGTGGTAAGACAACGGGCGAGTTGTCTGCATTCTTCAGCATGCTGCGCAGCTTGAGATACAGAAACACATTCCGATGAATCAGGTTGGTAGGGTAGCATGGTATCGATGGTGCAGGAAGGTTCACGGCCGTACAGTAAGAAAAACGGAGAAAAACCAGTGGTAGCTTGAGTGGCAGTATTATAGGCGAACGTGACGAACGGAAGCACAGCGTCCCAGTTGGAATGGTCGGACGCGACGTACGTACATGGCGAGCGTGTCGCCAAGAGTACGGTGGAAACGCTCCGTCAGCCCGTTCGTCTGTGGATGGTATGCGCTAGTGGTCCTATGGATGATTTGACCCTACTTCAGAAGCGATGTCACGACTTCAGATATAAATGCGCGGCCTCGATCACTGAGAAGTTCCCGAGGGGCTCCGTGACGAAGAACAAAATGCCGCAGTATGAAGGATGAAACATCTTGGGTAGTTGCAGATGGAAGTGCAGCGGTTTCTGCATAGCGTGTGAGGTGATTCACTGCAACGATAATCCATCGGTTGCCAGCACCAGTACAAGGAAGCGGGCCGTAAAGGTCGATTCCGACCCGATCAAAAGGACGGGATGGACAAGGAAGCGGCTGCAAGGGTGCGGCAGTGGAAGTAGTTACCGACTTTCGGCGCTGGCAGTCGAGGCAGCAGCGGACGTACTTGCGAACGAACTTGTACATGCCAGGCCAGTAATACCGGAGCCTAAGGCGGGTGTAGGTCTTTAACATGCCACCGTGTGCACATTGGGGATCAGTGTGAAACGATGCGCATAAATGAGCACAAAGATGACGCGGTATCACTAGTAGCCATTGCCGACCCTCGGGGAGATAATTGCGACGGTAGAGGAGTTGGTCGCGAATAACAAAGTGATGCGCCTGCCGCCGTAGAGTCCTAGACGCAGTAACAGTGGTAGAATCAGAGAGAAACTCCAAAAGCGAAGAAATCCACGGGTCTTTGCTCTGATCAGAGGGAATGTCATCGATGGCAAGTGCTGAGAGGACAAAGTTGAGTGGGCAAAGACTGTCAGGATCAGGGTCAGGGGATATGGGCGAGCGGGAGAGAGCGTCGGCATCGGTGTGCTTGCGTCCAGAGCGGTATACAACCCGGATGTCGTACTCTTGCAAACGGAGTGCCCAGCTTGCGAGTCGGCCAGAGGGGTCTTTCAATGAGGAGAGCCAGCACAGCGCACGGTGGTCTGTTACTACATCAAATTGGCGGCCGTATAAATAAGGTCGAAATTTCGTAAATGCCCAGAGTATGGCTAAACACTCCTTTTCTGTAACAGAGTGGTTTAGCTCCGACATCGTCAGCGTGCGGCTAGCATAAGCAACGACGTATTCCTCAAGACCACTTTTGCGTTGGGCAAGAACCGCCCCAAGGCCGACTTCACTAGCATCTGTATGGACTTCAGTTGTGGCGTCGGGGTCAAAATGCCGCAGAATAGGAGGAGAGGTGAGCAGATGGCGAAGGGTCGTGAACGCGTCATCGCATGCTTTCGACCAGGCGGATCGGGCGTTGTCCCCATCCAGCAGTTGAGTCAAAGGGACGATTATCATGGCGAAGTTCCTCACAAAGCGGCGAAAATAGGAGCAGAGGCCGACGAAACTGCGTAGTGTCTTCAGATTAGTGGGCTTGGGGAACTCGGCAACTCGGCAAGTTTTGCAGGATCCGGAAGCACGCCTTCTTTGGATACGACGTGGCCTAAGATGGTAAGCTTACGAGCAGCAAAGAAGCATTTTTTGATGTTAAGTTGCAGGCCAGCCTTAGTCAGACAGCTTAATACCTCTCTTAGTCATTGGAGGTGAGTCGAGAAATCAGGTGAGAAGACAACGACATCATCTAGGTAGCACAAACACGTGTGCGATTTGAGACCATGCAAGATACTGTCCATCATACGCTCGAACGTAGCGGGCGCATTACATAGGCCGAATGGCATGACATTAAATTCGTATAATCCGTCCGGTGTAACGAAGGCGGTTTTGGAGCGGTCAGCTTCTGCCATGGGGACTTTCCAATATCCAGACCGCAAATCCAAAGAGGAAAAGAACTCGGCACCTTGCAAACAGTCAAGAGCATCGTCTATGCGCGGTAGGGGTCGTTTTTGCGCGTAATTTTGTTAAGACGTCTGTAATCAACGCAGAAGCGAATAGAACCAACTTTCTTTTTTACGAGAACAATAGGCGATGCCCACGGGCTATGGGACGGGTGAATCACGCCACGCCGAAGCATATCGCTCACTTGTTCGTCGATGACGCGGCGTTGAGAAGCTGAGACATGGTAAGGACGCTGCCGGAGTGGGGCGTGCGAACCGGTGTCGATGCTGTGCGACACTGTGGTGGTGCGGCCGAGAGAATGTTGATGGCAGTCGAAAGAGGCGGTAAATTCGCGTAGCAGGCTGACAAGTTGCGCGCGTTGTGTGGTTGTCAAATCACCGTAGATTGACTTGTGGAAGCACTCCAACGGCGGTCGAGTCGCATTGTCGAGCATGGCGATGGATGTCGAATGTGCGGCGTCGGGAGCATCGAAGAGCATTGAAGAATCCACAATTTGAGCGTAACCGAGGCACTCTCCGCGATACAAGGTAACCGGCAGGAAAGACTCATTGCACAAACTTATCACACCACGGCCAGCACTGACGGCGACGACGGCAAAGGGCAACGGAAGGGATCGGCGACGGGCGAACAAGTCACATCGCGTGTATAAGATGGTTGCGTCACGTGCAGATGCGCAAGATACAGAGACGACGGCGGCGGACTGAGGAGGGATATCGGTAACTTCGGCCACAAGCATTTTTTTAGGCGTCACAGGATCTTGGCCTATGGCTGCAGCGGAAGGAAAAGACAATGCACCTCGGCGTGGGCCCAGTCAATGATGGCATTGTTAGACGAAAGGAAATCCCAGCCTAGAATGACATCGTGGGAGCAGGACGGCAGGACAACGAACTCAATGACATGAAGAGATTCCGCGATTACAACACGTGCAGTGCAGGCTCCGAAAGGTTCGACAGGCTGTGCGCTCGCAGTACTCAAATACAGTCCGGAAAGCGACGTCGTTACTTTTCCTATCCGTCGGCAAAGTCCTGCGCGTAACACCGAGATTGCTGCGCCCGTATCGACCAGTGCGAATGTTGGAATCCCTTTGACGCATACCTCAATTACCTTGTAGGGGTGATTTCGAGGCCTTGGGTAAAGCGAAGGGGACGCAGTTCTCGCCTCGGGAACTGCGACACTTAGTTTCCCTGAGGCAGAGGGCTTGGCCGGCGTCTCATCGGCGAGATGGAACGGCGGCGTGGGAATGGCGAACGACGAGTAGTGTAGGGAACAGGGGTTTCATCTGGTAGCACAGGGGATTGTAGCTGTCAAGGGGCGTAACTGTTCATGGGTCGGCGGTAATCAAAAGTAGGCTGCATAAGGCGTCGACAAAAGCGGGCAACGTGTCCCGGAATACCGCAATGGTAGCAAATTGGGCGGTTGTCGACTGTGCGCCAAGGATTTGGCTGGCGTGGTACCTGTGGTGCAGGCGGCCAGAAGGGAATCGGGTGCGGTCGCGCAACAGCTTGGAGAGGTGGACGTGGAGCGAAGGGCGGCCTTGCAGCGACGTCAGCGTATGTCAAGGGCGCCGTGACTGTAGGCGGTTGAATAGCAGCTGGCAGGCACTCAGCGACTTGCTCCTTGATGACTGTCTGTAACCCTTGTGTCAGTGGGGAGTCTGGTTGCGCGTTCGTAAAGGGCACCAGGGAAAGCTGCCGAGCAACTTCTCGCACGAACTCCTTTATCTGGTGCATTAGAGGCGACTCGTCAACACCTAGCGTCAGACCTGAGACAGGGGTGAATTCTGAAGGCGGATGTCGTGTGACAACTCGCTGCCTTCGAAGTTCGTCGTAACTTTGACACAGCGCAATGACGACAGACACTGTGGTCTGGTTCCGGGTGACCAACATCTGGAAGGCGTCGTCCTCAATTCCCTTGAGTATATGCCGGATCTTATCGGCGTCTGGCATTGTTGCGTCGACTCTGTTGCACAGATTAACGACGTCTTCGATGTAGCTGGCGAAATTCTCACCTGGTTGCCGGGCGCGTCGGCGCACGCGTTGTTCGGCCTGAAGTTCCAGCGTTGATGGAGTCGTACCCAGCACTCTCGACCAAATGTCAAGGTGTTTATCGACAGGATTGAGAGGTCGAACTCGGTGCAGCAGTCAGAACCCTGCGAGCAGTCAGGAAAAGCCCCGTGTGTAAAAGCGCTGGTGATGCGCATGATGATGATGATGATGATGATGATGATGATGATGATGACCTCAGCACATGGCTCGTACCCACTTCGGGGGATTGGCCAAGAATTGAGCACCTGAACTTCTAGATATGGATTCTGAAACTAGAGTATTAATGTGCAATTTAGTAATCAGAACAGACAGATTAATTTTCCTGAACTGCATAATTTATAGTAATAATGCCATGAAATAAAACTCAAATATCTCTGAGAGAACTGTAAAAGTAGGGATTTAAAATTTTATTCGTTTTGTTGATTGAATGAAACCACAAACGGCATCAAACACGTCCATGTGGCTAAAGGCAAATACCGAGGCACCGAAAGTGAGTACTGTTTCTAATGTTAAATTTACCCCTAATTTAGCAAGAGGTATTTCAAGAAGTCTTTTTCTTTGTAATTTATACCGACGACATATTAAGAAATAGTGTTCTACGGTTTCTATTTCTAGGCAGAATTGACACAGTGGCGATATCGCCACCAGCCCTGTGTAAATATAGGTTTAATGGTGGGACACGGCAACGTAATTTTGTAAGGATGACTTCCGATTGTCTTGATGGACACCAATGAATTTTCCACGGAAATTTTAGGTGCTGAAATTCAGTCCGTGATGTTATTTTTTCCATGATATCTCTACGAATTGTATATTTCCTATATCTGATCGCCGTTATTTGTGCCACCACTGGAAGGACCGATAGTATCGGTCCATTCAGGGATGCTCGCGCTAATGAATCGGCCATTTCATTGAAATGTAATCCGCAGTGTCCTGGTACCCATAATAATTTTATAAAATTCAGCTGGGGGGAACTAATGTTAGAAACGTCTTTAGAGCAGGTGAATTTGTTGAAGCTGTAAGCGCAGCACAGACAGAAAGGGAATCTGTTATAGTAACCGCGCTGGATTCATTTAAAGGGAGTTTCCGCAAAGCTAGAATCATTGCTAAGAGCTCAGCTTCAAATACGGGAGTAAAATCTGGCAGTCTCAAGGAGAATGACCAGCCAAGCGAAAGCGAGAAAATGCCTACGCCCGCCTTTTCGTCGTTCACGGAAGCGTCAGTGGCTATTATGTTAATTGTGTGTACGTGTGCAAGGTAATCTTGCAACATATTATTTAATAACCGGACTGAGTGAAACTTAGGGTTCTGTGGGAAAATTTGATCGAATTCAATCTGTAAATTCAGATTTGAATCATATGATGGAATAACGTCTCGAATTTTTACATTTAAACTGTCTAATTGCTTTTGTACAAAAATAATCCTTGGGGTGTGAAAACGTGGCCAATGAGCAAGAAAGAAGGAGTTTGGATCGTTTATAAATACATATTCAGCTCGTCTAACTGGATAACTGTAAAATTTGAGAAAAGTTTGTATTGTTAAGATGCGGAATCTGCAGGGCAATGTTGGTAGGCGCGCTTCCTGATAAAGAACATTGTTTGCTACAAACCTAGGGAGTCCCAGGCACAGGCGCAGGGCTTCACGCTCCAATAGAACCGGAGGCTTAGTTTTGTAAGCAGGGCTTCCTGAGAACAATGCACAGCCGAATTCCAATATTGGACGCATATACATTTTGTATATCATTATGAGGGCTTGCCTACGTAGCCCATATTTTCGGTTGCTCAGTCTGCGTAGTAAACCTAAATCACGCTGAGCCTTAGATGCCACGTTTTCTATATGTGGACTCTAGTTGAGTCTTCCGTCATAAATGATACCTAAATATTTTAGAGACTCAACCTGCGGAATGTTTTCCTGATGGTAAAATATAGAGATTGAAACCGCATCCATAAGTGGGAGCACCAATATTGCGCTTTTACTTACGTTTAATGACATGCAAATTGATTGAAGCCATACCTCGAGCATGCTCAAGTATCTTTGCAATTTTTGGTATAAAGAGTATATGGTCGTTGTCGGCCGCGAAGAATGCAATATCGTCTGCATAAACGTAAACTTGCACGTCCTGACTGGCTGGAATAGAGCTCATTAATATGTTAAATAATATTGGAGATAGGACTGCTCCTTGGGGGACACCACAAGTCTGTTTGAATTTAGACGAAGAGCAGCCATACTTAAAGCAATAAAATTCTCTTGATCTCAAAAATTCTACCAACCACGCAATAATATATTTTGGGACATTATCATTACGTAGTACATTCAGTAAGACTGTATGTTCCACGGAGTCATATGCTTTAGCTATGTCTAATTAAAGCGGCATATTGTCTTCTTTTTCTAGCGAGTTGTATGCGGCTCTCTAAATCAGCATGGGCTCACCATATAGAGCAGTCAGCTCTGGAGCCTATTTGATTTGGATTTAATAATAAATTATCCGACATCCAGACAGGGCTCCTGTAATGAGGAGCCCACCTAGTGAGTGTGAGAGGTGGCCCCCTCCGTGCCACCTCAAGCTTCCTCCGTGTTAATTAAATAAAGTTTTTTCATCATCATCATCCAGACAGTAATTCTGTAATGTAGAACCCTCTCTATGAGTTTGACCATATTAGAAGTAAGAGAGATAGGTCTGATATTTTTTATGGTGTAACCGAATCCTTGTTTTTTAGGTATCGGGATTACTTTGGCTAGTTTCCAATCGTATGGTATCCAGGCGTTTTTTAGAGAATAGTTTAAATGCTTAGGAGGTCACAAGGAGGTAGTTCGAACAAAATTTTTATCATATGCACTGTAATTTCGTCAGGACCTGGAGCTGACACGGGTAAGTTTCGAATTACTTGAGCTAATTCAGGCAAAGTAACTTCATTAAAGTCTGATGTTAGGGCTGGTTTTTGCAAGTTATGTGACATAGACGACATGAATCTACGCTCAAGGCCTTTCGCAATCTGTTCTAGGGATTTTGTCATTTCATCAGATGATAGAGTTGCGCCTGACTCATCATCATCATCATCATCATCATCATCATCATCATCAGATGATGATGCGCCTGACTGACCGGCACTTCTTCGTCGTATTTCCTACACCGGAGATGCACCTGGCTAACCGGCACTTCTTCGTTACAATATATATATATATATATATATATATATATATATATATATATATATATATATACCGAGTGTTTTAGCGAACACTTTCAAAATTTTTTAAAGGTTGCCTGTGGTAGATGGCACAATTCTAGTTCATGAGCTGGTCTACTCGAAGGGGCGGCCATCACTTGCACAAAACTTTGAAATGCATAATCGCCTAATTAACAACAATTCACTCATGACATTTTAACTAATTACATTATGACCCATATTGCAATTGACAGATTTTAGCCGTGGAGTTTGCAAGGCGATATCCACTTTGAACGAATTCTACTTTGAACGAATTCTCCGGATGACACCAGTTTCGAGATATTAATTCCCGATCTTTGCGGAAAAATGGATTGGCGTTCCAGTTACTTTCTTAAGAAAACGTAGTTTTATGCATTAAAGCACAAAAGTAACTGGAACGCCAATGGATTTCTCCGCAAAGTTCGGGAACTGATATATCGAAACTGGTGTCATTCTGAGAATTCGTTCCAAGGGGATTCGCCTTGCGAACTCCACGGCTAGAATTTATAAATTGCAATATAGGCCATAAGGAAAGTAGTTAAAAAGTCAACTAGTAAATATTTGTTAATTGGTCAATTAGGTATTTGAATTTTTTTTGCAAGTTATGTCCGCCTCTACGAGTAGAACAGATCATTAACTAGTGCTATCTGCCTCAGGCAACATTTAAAAAAATTAAAAAGTGTTCGCTGGAACACCCTGTGTATATAAATAACCACACCAATGCGTATCACTGGAGATACTTCGTTTTTGGTCAAAAGCACGCAGCATAACGCTCATAAAAAAGCCACTACGTTTTTGTTTTGCATGCTCAAAGCCAGTCGCAGGCAACAGGCCACAGGAAGACTAGGCGACAAATAAAAGCTACAGCATACGGCAGCCATCGTAGTCTTATGATTGGCTGGTGATGCTTATTCTAAACCCCAGACTAACATCGGTCTTGGCGAAATGGCGTCACTCACGTAATTCAGTTGCTTCGCGCGATGATTTTTCTATCTTTTCCTCCTCTCACTTAAGAAACCTTTCATATGCGTTTTTGAATCCAGCGCAAGAATTTTCGTCCAGCCGGCACCAGTCTTACCGTGCTCCGCGCCTGTTGCGTAGTAGTCAGGTCAACATCACGGCATGAAAAATCTGGCCACACTGGCCTGGTATCAAGAAGTGAACAATGTGAAGCTTACACGACGCTAAGCGCGGTCACTACAACGAATCGTATCAGCAAGGTCAGCACTTACGTCGCTCGATATATGCTGTCTTGCGTGCATCTCCCGATGGCGCACAGTTCAATTACCTAATTCGGTGCGTTTGGACGAAGCTACGACATTTGTTAGTAATTAGTGGTGCAAGTGCATATCGTACGTATGGATTGTACTCAAGGACTGAACGAACTTCACATCAAGGCCGTGGTGTTTGCAGCAGTCGTCTGAAAACTAAATGTTTTTTTATGTGTAACTTCCATATTTACGTTCAGCCACAGCGCACGTATCCGCAACTCATCAGGCTTCGACTCTGCCTCAATGATAGTTTCGGCTTCACATGCTTTAATTATCTACAAGAAACGTGGAAAAATGCTTATCGAGAAAGCGGTCAGGCAACGAGATACAATTCCTCCAATGATATTCACTGCACGCTAAGAGGAAGTATTCAATGTATTAGACTGGAAAGATTAGGAGCGACGATCAACAGTGAATATCTCAACAAGCTTTAGCTTGACGATGACATTGCCCTATTGAGCAACGCTGGGGACACATTGCAAAAATTGATTGAGGACCTTTATCGAGAAAGTGTAAGAGTAGGTTGAGATTTATATGCAGAAGACAAAGGTAAGGTTTAATAACCTGTCAAGCGAGCAAGACTTCATGATCGGTAGTCAGCCTCTAGAGTGGGTGCAGGAGTAAGGTTATCTAGGTCAGATACTCACAGGAAACATTATTCATAAGAAGGAAATTTAAAGAAGAATGAAAACGGGTCGGAGCGGATACGGCCGGCATTCCCAAATCATGACCGGCAGTTCACCGATGTCGTTGAAAAGTGTACAATCATTCCAATCTTCCAATACCATCATATGGAATAGAAACTTGGAGGTTAACAATGAAGCTTGAGAAGAAGTTAAGGACTGCTCCAACGAGCGAGGGAACGAAAAATGTTAGGCCTAACGTGAAGAGACGGGAAGAGAGAGGCGTGGATGAGAGAGCAAACGGGGGTAGTGGTAATTGTAATAAAGAAGAAAACGTAGAGCTGGGTAGGCCACGTAATTAGTAGGGCAAATAATCGTTGGGTATTGGAATTACAGAGTGGGTGCTAGGGGAAAGGTAGCGCCTTCGAGGATGGCAGAAAATTAGGTAGGGTGATGAAAATAGGAAATTTGCAAGCCCCACTTGGAATCAGCTATCGAAGGTCAGGAGTAATTACAGATCACTGGGAGAGGCCTTCGTCCTGCAGTGAACTTAATATAGGCTGATGACGTTTTACAACATCCTAAATTCGTTGGTAATTTTAACACAATGTTGCTCTGGAGCCACACTTTGCTTCGTACTGCTAGGCCGCATTAGCATTAACCACTTGGATACTACCAACGCTACCATGTCCTCGTACTATATGTGTAGTGACGGCTCCAAACAAAGCGCGTCAGTGTCTCAAGATCGATGACTTAAACCGATTTGATCCGAAACTAGCTAGAATGTTTAACCATTATGTGCTTCGTGTATACCGTGCTGTGCAATATTCGTACGTGCAGTTGAACGTGTGTTGTTATGAGGCTGGTAAATTTATGGAAAAGCGTGCTGATCATTGCGGTGATGTTCTGTGATTGGCCTTGACTTCTATCAGGTGCCTCTTGGGCAGGACAGAATGCATAGTTAGGGGCTCCAGGCCCTGACGTCACCAACCTATGATCAGAGAGGGATTGTGTGTGAGCAGAGAGTGATTGTGAAGAAGAGAAGAAAATAGCGCCTCTTCCTCTTCACAATCACTCTCTCAGACGCCCGAAAAAGGAAGCTATCGAATAGGGGTGTGTAGTGATTTGCCGTAAGAATACAGCCTCAACTACAGGTGCATGATGTGCGATCGTGCTATCAGTCGACCGCGCTTCTTTCATTATTTATCGTTTAATCTGAGATTTGCTTCTTGCTCACTCTCATACGAGGCCGCAAGTGAAATGCGCTACCACTTCAGCTGCATCCTTATCTTAGCGTGAGAACTTCATGGCTAAGAAATTGCGTACAAACAACGCAGCTTAGTGAATTCCGCTCCTGTAAATGAAGTTCCCGAGCACTGAAATTTACACAGACCTAACGAACTACACGCGTAAGGAACCTACGAATTTCTTCAGAAGTTGTGCATGCGTACACGGGGGGAATGCTTCCCAAAAAGCGCTCGTAAAAGGTGTTTTCTCTGCAGTAATGGTCCTGTTGGGAGAAGTACCCTTCGATGATATGTTTCCTTTGATATAGGTATGGAAAGTAGTTGGAGTAACCATAACCTTTACCATAGCATCTGTAATCATTGTTATAATAAAAAAAGACAGACAGACAGACAGACAGACAGACAGACAGACAGACAGACAGACAGACAGACAGACAGACAGACAGACAGACAGACAGACAGACCGACCGACCGACCGACCGACCGACCGACCGACCGACCGACCGACCGACCGACCGACCGACCGACCGACCGACCGACCGACCGACCGACCGACCGACCGACCGACCGACCGACCGACCGACCGACCGACCGACCGACCGACCGACCGACCGACCGACCGACCGACCGACCGACCGACCGACCGACCGACCGACCGACCGACCGACCGACCGACCGACCGACCGACAGACAGACAGACAGACAGACAGACCGACAGACAGACAGACAGACAGACAGACAGACAGACAGACAGACAGACAGACAGACAGACAGACAGACAGACAGACAGACAGACAGACAGACAGACAGACAGACAGACAGATCGGTAGATAGGTAGATATATAGAAATAAACATGGGTCCTCCAGATTCCGATACGGGCGCTTGGTCGACTGTGCCATGTCTAAAAACTTTTCAATTTTGCCAAGTTGAGCATTTTTATACATTAGTAGTAATTTGTGGAGGTAGATTTTGTCCGCTTTTATAATTCTATGCTTACGAAATAGTGGATCTGTATGTTCCAGAAACGGGGCGTTATGGATGCACCGCACTGCCTTTTTCTGCATTATCGTAAGTTTCTGCAGGTTTGTAAGTGTGGTGTTTCCCCAGACTGATGCACAGTAATACAAGTAGGAATTCAACAAGGCGCAATATAAAGCCCTTTTCACATTTGCTGGAAGTATGTGGCGACAACGACTTAGCACACCGGCAGCTTTGCTTAACTTCGTTAGTAGGTTTTTTTGTGCTCATTCCAAGACATGTGCTCCGTGAAAACGACTTCAAGTAATTTTACCGACTTTTCAATGGTGATTTCGTAGGGACCTAGGGTTATGAATCCAGTTGCTATTTCCGCAGTTCCCAGTGTACGAAACAGGACGCACTTCGTTTTTGATTGAATACGAGAGTCACCCTCGACTCGAATTTTCTGGATGCCACATTTCACTCTCCCATGACGTGGTAATGCGGCGCTTAATGCCCGCAGAACAACAATGTTACATAAAAACAAGTCTGCGCGACATGGTTGTCAAGCCTGCTCATCTTGTTAAAGGCGTCACCAGAGCCTCCGAGATCGGGCGGCACGTGGTCCGATCTTGGGGGCCATGGCGCCACTCCGTTGGTTGCAACGGCTCCCGCAAGGCGGCTGTTGGCGCGCCATGTGCCCTAGGTGCTCCAGTGCGCCATGTGCTCCAGAGCATCCAGAGCGTAAGCGGGATCACCGAGAAGCCGAAAAGTTAGGAATACACGAAGAAGAGGTACCGCTTAGATGGAACAAGTACCGGGAAAAGAAAAGGGTGGTGAGCCAACTAGTGCAAAAAAAAATAGTGTTCAAGTAAAAGTTGGGTGCATGGCATTCGCAAAAAAAGATAAAGGCGCACCAAAACGATTCTGGAATTGTAAGGGCACTAGCAGCAGCAACTAAATATTCGCAAACATTTATAAGGGATGAAGACGGTATCATCTTCGAAGGAGGCGACGCGCTACGTCACATAAGCGATATCCGATGATTAGTGAGAATTTCGGCAAGAAAGAAAGCGTAGTGCAGGCTCAACCAGATCCAACAACATCATTTCAGTTCACTTCTGAAAGATATCTTTCAAGTGCAGCCATAACTTTTAACATTGAGAGCGAGAGTACAGCCTCCCGCAGTACAGCCTCCCGAGACGGATGTAAGCAGCAGCAGCAGCAGCAGCAGCAGCAGCAGCAGCAGCAGCAGCAGCAGCAGCAGCAGCAGCAGCAGCAGCAGCAGCAGCAGCAGCAGCAGCAGCAGCAGCAGCAGCAGCAGCAGCAGCAGCAGCAGCAGCAGCAGCAGCAAGCAGCAGCAGCAGCAAGCAGCAGCAGCAGCAGCAGCAGCAGCAGCAGCAGCAGCAGCAGCAGCAGCAGCAGCAGCTAGCAGCAGCAGCAGCGCAGCAGCAGCAGCAGCAGCGCAGCAGCAGCAGCAGCAGCAGCAGCAGCAGCAGCAGCAGCGCAGCAGCAGCAGCAGCAGCAGCAGCAGCAAGCAGCAGCAGCAGCAGCAGCAGCAGCAGCAGCAGCAGCAGCAGCAGCAGCAGCAGCAGCGCAGCAGCAGCAGCAGCAGCAGCAGCAGCAGCAGCAGCCGAGCAGCAGCAGCAGCAGCAGCAGCAGCAGTAGTGTTGAGACTGTCTGCCAGCAGTCTCAAACTGCTGGCAGACAGCAGCAGCAGCAGCAGCAGGCAGCAGCTAGCAGCAGCAGCAGCAGCAGCAGCAGCAGCAGCAGCAGCAGCAGCAGCAGCAGCAGCAGCAGCAGCAGCAGCAGCAGCAGCAGCAGCAGCAGCAGCAGCAGCAGCAGCAGCAGCAGCAGCAGCAGCAGCAGCAGCAGCAGCAGCAGCAGCAGCAGCAGCAGCAGCAGCAGCAGCAGCAGCAGCAGCAGCAGCAGCAGCAGCAGCAGCAGCAGCAGCAGCAGCAGCAGCAGCAGCAGCAGCAGCAGCAGCAGCAGCAGCAGCAGCAGCAGCAGCAGCAGCAGCAGCTGCAGCAGCAGCAGCAGCAGCAGCAGCAGCAGCAGCAGCAGCAGCAGCAGCAGCAGCAGCAGCAGCAGCAGCAGCAGCAGCAGCAGCAGCAGCAGCAGCAGCAGCAGCAGGTAGTGTTTGAGACTGTCTGCCAGACGTGCAAAGTTAATGCCACGAAGTGGCCAGGACCTCAAGTTTCTTAATGCCATTATATCTAAAGCTGCGGCCACGCGTAGACATTTAATGACATTAAACACCGTGATGATGATAGATGCAGTGAATACTGTAACTTTGTTTGACAATCCTAAGAATAATAAAAAATATTTAGCGGGCAAGAGTTCCAGAATTAACCTAACACCCTAAACCATTAATATGCATATTTATGTAGAATCATTTCAGTTCACTTCTGAAAGATATCTTTCAAGTGCAGCCATAACTTTTAACATTGAGAGCGAGAGTACAGCCTCCCGCATTTTTAGCTATGTCACGCGAGAACACTGTGATATGGTCGTACGTCGGCCTGAAGGGAACATCGCATCAGACGACTCTTGCACAGGAGAGTACTAAGTTCACTTGAGAGTACTTCTGCTGATCTTGCTGATTATCGCCGCTTAAAGGCGCTAAAATGACGCGCGATGGATGCTCGCGCGATATAGCTACAAATGCGGGAGGGTGCATGTATTCCATGGCCGAGTGAGTTTCCAGAACGCACTATGCTCCAAATGGTATTAAGTTTAATGCCATTAACTATGCCCGTGGCCTAACTTCCTATTTTTCTTCACTTAGTGAGAAATAAATTACGCAGCGCTCACAAGCCCTTCCCAGCATATAAGGTGTCTTGCATTTCACTCGGGTAGGTTGGGACGTTGCGCAGCAGCGCATGAAAAAAAAAAAAAAAAAAGACAGGGAATATTCATCACTGAATCCTCTCATACTATTATAGGCAGCTTTACGTATGCATGTGTACGGGCGTACCGTATAATTTAGTACACATATTTTTGTGAACGCGTCCAATCGAAGACTCCGCAATACGAGAGTGACCGAGCCCAGTTTTGTGCCCATGGCATTACTTGACGATCTTTTTTGTGCTGATGAAAGAAGTGCAGCTGCTTAATCCACCCCAGGGGCAACCGAGAATCGAAACTTGCTATTGGTCGTGTCGAGTCGTATCATTTTAATCGGCACCTTTCCGCGGACGGTCGGGTGTCGCCCTTATGGAATCGTGGCACGCGCGCACGGCACCTCCACTCCGCGATCACTGCCGTCGATCTCTCGAGTCCTTATTCAAAGCAGCCACCAAATACCGCTTCACGAAAGGGCGGATTGTCATGGCGGACGTGATTGGGGCTCCGCCAAAAATGATCTGATGGCGTGTAAGAGGAACGACGCCCGAAGTCCTAAATGTGGTCAGTACGATTCATATGGGGGATGCGATCGCTTTGCCGGCTGTGCTTGAAGGCAGTTTGCGAAGGACAGTCAATGGGGCTGGCAATATAAGAAGTCGTTACAGGTGATCGTGATGAAAAATACGAAGCTCTTTTTTTGCTTTTTTGACTATTTATATTTATTGCTGCTTGTCTTTAATAAAATATTATTGAGCTCACAAATCCCGCGTTTTTGTATGTCATCACGTATAGTTTTACCAATTGTTTCTTCTTTTAAACCGTTTATCTTGCTATACGCGTTACCTTTTCGGACATGTCAATTGAATTGAATGGAATTATGGTGTTTTACTTGCCAAAACCACGGTTTGATTATTAGGCACGTCGTAGTGAGGGACTCCGGATTAATTCTGACCACCAGGGGACCTTTAAAGTGCCCCTGATGCACGGGACACGAGCGTTTTCGCATTCCCCCCCACCCCCTCATCGAAATGCGGCCGCCCCGGCCAGGATTCTATCCAGCGACCTCGTGCTTAGCAGCACAACACCCTAGCCGCTAAGCCACCGCGGCGGGCGTTTCGGGCATGTGAGTTTTATTGACACATCCTTCTTGTTTTGCTTATTTTTTGTTAGTGTTCTTTATTGTTTAATGTTATTTTGGAATGTACTTCAAATTGTTCGTACGCCTCGAGTTTTGAAATACTTTACTGTGATTCAGCTACAACGACGTTACATAAAAATCACATTTGAAACACCGCATTTGAAAGTAAAGCTTCTGCGACCGGTCGCGGAGTATATACCACATTATATAGGAAAAAGCGGTTTTCCTAGGTCGGTAACCGCTGTTCAGATCGGAGCTGAAAGGTTCGCGGAAACGTGCCGCTTTTATAACTTCACCGCACAGGTTGACGCCTCCGCAGGCGAGGGTAATTTCGCAACAGCTCGCAGCGTCACCCGAGTGACGCAAGCCGCTCTAAACTTGGAGAGAAAATGGCGCCGAGTTAGACGAACGCGCATTGTGGCACTACGGGACGCGTTCGGGGAGACAAGAGGTCCCCGGCTTGCGTCACGACACACGCACACAGGCCATTTAACCCACCATTTGTCGGAGGAAAAAAAAAAAGAGTGGGATGCCCCTTAGAGCTGTCGAAACTGAAGGCGCGTCTGCCGACGCCAGAGGCGCACGTGGCCCGACCCGAGAACGCCGAAAGGGCATTGCGAGCAGGAGCGAAGTGGGAGCCGGGCGGTGTAAGCAGGCGCGCGCATCCGAAGGCTACGAGAGCGTGCGATTTGTATCCGAAGAGGGGCACTTTTGGCCTCCGCGCCAGAACAACGCGAGGATGGATGCTGCGCCAAAGCAGCGGCGCGCTAATGCGTTCCCTTTGCTGGCGCGGCTTTCCCAGCGGGGCGAAGCTGTCGGGGCCCGGCTGCCTACAAACAGCGGCGCCAAGAAGCGATGGCGGCAGCATTCGCTCGAGCGAAATTTCGAGGATCCCGGGAAATTAATCAATTTGGAAGTAAGCAACGGCGAGAGGGCAAACTCGCTCGGGGGCCCCGGCAAACGGGGCCCGACGGCGTGCCGACCCCGGCTGGCAAATAAAAACGCGGGCGGGGAACGAGTGCAGCCGTAGGCAAGAAGACATGGGTGACGGCCCGGCGAGAGCACGCAGAGGCGTAAAAAGGCGCCCTGACGGGAATAAATCAAAGCAAGGTCGGGATCGCGCGCCCTGGAGAAGGAGGAAAAAATACAAGCTCTCCGCTTCTTTCTTTCCTACCTTTTTTTTTTTCTCGCAGAATTACAGGAGGGGTGTGATGTCATGCTACCTCGCGCATCGGCAGACATTTTGTTTTTCTACCGTAAATCACCGGTTTCATTGCGGCACCCGTTTCCGCTTGGGTCCAGTATGCGCGAGAAACGCTGGGAATAGGAACCAGCATTGAGGCCCAGTGCATGAATGGATGCCAGTGGATGCGAGTGGATTATACTGCTCCCGTAACTTTGGTTAGAATCTGCGGGACCTGTATTAAAACGATTGTTCTAACCCTTTGATCGCTTTTAAGAAAAAAGTGGCTTTCTCTTGTGGGCAAGGCGCCGAGGCATACGGAAACACCAGGTGCATTGAGAGAATGAAGAACCCCAGACTGTTTGCGGGATTCAGGAATGTAACTTGAGCACGAAATCCGAGCTACACACAAGAAGAGCTTTCGAGAATATTTTTGCTAATTCGTGCTTCTCTGTACAAGTGCACAGACGTTTGATATATAACTTTTGTTTATTTTCTAATGGAGTTTAATAATTGTATGCTTTTCAAGTTAACTAGCCTCCGTAGGATAGTGTTGAAGCCTATGGAGAAGTGCAGCAACCACCTGTTTCTCGGTCTGACACCCTTTCTTGGGTACTAAACCTACCCTCATGGCAAGACCAAGCCTCTCAAGAATTTGAAAAGAGCATCGTTTCTACAAATACTAACAGCGCCGCGTTTATGTGGTCATGGGTACCATGGCTATTGTACGTTCGATAGAAAAAGAAAAAGTTCTCCTATCACTGAGCTTTTCTCGCAAGGCCGTTGTGACGCTTCCGTCTTTCCTTACCACGTACAGGGCATATGAAAACATTTTATCGAGGTCGTAAAAATGCGCTGCAGCAATGATCGTTAAAAATAATAAAAAGTAGACGAGATAAATGAAAGCGAGGCACACAAGCGCAGAACGAAAAGATGAGGAAGGGCGGACGGGGAGGAGGTGGGCGGAGAAAGAAGCTTCTCTTTCATAACGTCAAGGCAGTGGTGCCCGCAGATGATGAGGACAGCGCACCTAGAATGCCACAGGGACAATCCCGTCATTCAATCGTTATCCGAAATTGTTTCCCACCTTGCGTCGCCGCTGACTTTGCCCGGCCAGGTTATTGTTCGCTCCTGCTTTTTTTTTTTCGATTTCTTCCTCGATTACATTTCCGTGCGGCCAGTGCTGTTTGCATTATTTCCGAGCTGATAACCCGGCTTATGCGGGAGGGACGGCGCTGTAGGAACGCAGTAGCCGGCAGGGGACCTGGGGCGACCGTCGCTCGGGATGGGACTCGGTAACCCGCCGCGGGGAGACTCTATCGTTCACACACGGTCGCTCACACGGCGCGACGAAGAGCGGGTCGGTGGGCGGCCCAGCGGCGGCAGGGGGCGCAGGCCAGCGCGTTATGTGCGAGAGTAAACGAAGAAAAAAAAAAAGCAGCCAGAATACTAAAGAGAAGCGTGAAAAAAAGGAAGCTCGCCACTATCTAGACAGAAAACATACCCGGTGGAAATATTAGGACGAAAGGGACACGGTCGGGTGGCGCGACATTTTCATCAAAGGAAGAAGCGCGCTCCCCCGGTCCCTGCATTGCCACGTGCATACACGTGCCTGCCGAGGCGTCTCAGCTGGAGACGCGCATCGTGGGGCCGACTGGACTCGAGGAGGATTCCACGGGGGATAGCCCCGGCTGGAATGATGGGAAGAAGGGGCAGCGCTGAATGCGCGGGCAACCGGAGACGTCGTTCTTGGACACACACGCACTTCTTGTTCGGCGCAACAGCCGCCCTTCGCGCACACGAGCAACGATGAGCAGCGGCAACAAGAAAATCTTACTCTACCAGGTGACGATGGAAGTCTTGTTCTACGTACCGTTTGCCTTCGACGTTATAGCCTTCGCTCTGCCTTAATGATGTGGCACCTGCGAGGTCACCCTGTTGAAAGATGGACTGGTGTCCCGGCAAGCACAATCACCGAAAGTCTCATCACTGAATTGCTTCCCTAAATTTGGGTGTTAGAGGGGGAAGCTTCTTGGCCCTCTTACTTCCGTCGCAACCCTCCTCTGTCGGCTAAGTTTTTCTTGCTGCGGTGGTCCTTTTCACAAGATCTAATGTAATCCCCAGTGTAGCACCAGCTTTCATAGATTGCGTGAGAGCTGCGAGATCTTCAACCACTTCTCAACTACACACTTTGCTGGCACCAAAATATGTCTGTCACTGCTATTTTTGTGTCTCACAACAATTGTTATTCAGTGCTTTTTTAAACGCATATTTTTTCTGCTTTTTCCGAGCACTGTGGATAACATGAAGAAAGTTGACTGCTAAGTAAATAAAAAAAAAAAGCTGCTTGTATTTGCTACTTGCCTGTGATCAAAGCCACCAAGGTGCATTGGCTTCAACCTGGAAAAATGCGCTAGTCTAGGCCCGGTTGAAAACCACCTGCAACGACTTTTCTATGTATACCGTACAATGAGGAAGAGCGGCGTTACATCTTGTAAGCAACGGCAAAGCACAGGCGTGCGATTTTATACACACGAGTACAAAATGCCTCGAACCAAACTCTTGAAAGCGCCGCGCTCAATGACACAAGAAAAAGGACGCATAAAAAATATGCCAGGTTAAGATACAATCCTAAAGTTTAATAACAGAGAATGCCTGGCTTGGGACGCCCGATATATCAAAGCGGTACGCGTGAAATCGCTCCGGGACATGTGAAGACGAAAGCGACAGAAACAAGCAAAGTATGGCAAGACACTTTCGAGTTCTCGGTTAATTATGTATACGCTGCTCCAGGAGGATATCTCATGCGCTCGAGCGGTGCGCCAGGTAAGGTGGAGAGTGACGTGCACAGCGTTTCCTGCACAGCGGGCGTTGAGAGCGTTTGTATTTGTTAAACTTTTTTTTTTCTCTCCTGGGCGCGTTTCTCGAAGCCCGCGCTTCGTCGGTGACTGAGGGACGCAAAAATGCTTAGCACCTACGCGCAGGAAGGAAGACGTGCGACTATGCTTGGCACTTTTTCCGTGCCGCTGGTTCGCTGCTAACAACAAAGATAGATACGCCTTCGTTGCAGCTCACGCTGGCGGAAGGGAGTCTTAAGGGATTCTCCCGCCCCTGAAACAGAAATATATTCAGATCCTCGTGATAAATGTTGAGAGATTGATGCTCGCCTCTGGGCAATGCTCCGATGCGGAGTCAGTGGATGAGCATTTCCCGCGCTTGTTGTTATTACCTTTTGCCCATCCGCATTTTCCCATCTCCTTTCCCTCTCACGTGGTGGCTTCTCCCTTCCTGAGTTTGCACCGGGGGCCGCGAACCCGCCTCGAAGCTTATTTTCGCTTTCCAAGAACTCGGGAATGACGGCGTTTCACACCGCAGTCAAACGACAGGAGGCTCGACGGGCGCGGCGGCGCTGTGTTTATACCACTGCGCACAAAGCGGAAAACGCTTATTCTAATGACCGTGCACAATATATTCCTTCGTGGCACAGGCTCGGAATCAAAGGGAGCCGTGGAGCGCTGGAAAAGAGGACGCTCAGTGCCGCCAGCGCGTGTATGCCGCCGGGCGCGCGAGCGCGCCGGTGTATTTGTTTTGATTTCGCACCGCAAGCGAGACGCACTCACGTTGTGGGAGAAAAATGATGCGACGGCCGCTTTCGGCCCCGCGAGAAATCTGGGGTGGGGAAAGTCGGAGCTAGGATCAGAGCGCAGGAGGAAGCGCCGAGGGAGAGACGACGGTTCGAATGTCGCCGTCGAATCGTCGCCGTCGGATTGGGGCGCGCGCGCGGCCCTGATCCTGGCCGGGCACTTTTATGGCCACCGCCGAGCCTTCGGTGCGACGACGGCGGGTGTCGGTGCGCCTGATAGAATCCCGCTTTCGTCACGTCCGACGCACATTTCGAGGCCAACCCTTCTTGTTTTGTGCCGTAAAAACAGGGCGCGTGGAATAGAACCGGAACGCAAAGACGGACCTGGCCCCCTTTTATAGTCTGCGAGCGGGGTTGCTCAGGCGTAGGAATGCGCCACGGTCGGAGCCCCAGCGTGGGTGTCGCGCGGTCTTTCTTGTTTTCTAGCATTCGCGCTTCCTGAACGCACCTTGTTTCAGGGGTCTTAGTACCCTTGTCCTCGAGTGCCCTGGTTCGCTTCGGGGAAGCTGACGCATGCAGACACTGGCGTCTCAACATAATGGGCTGCTGCTTCACGTTAAATCATGGCTCTGTTCATTTTTTAAATTTTATTTCAAAATACTGCAGGCAGCAATGCTTCCCAAGCAGGAGAGGTTTCAGTGCTGCCAGCGCGTTACATTAAAGGGCGCTTAGAAAGAAGAATAATCTACGTGACCTCCAAATTCGACACAGATCGATGTGATGTTTGAAAGGCACGACGGCTCCGAAAGACTAGTTTGGCACGAAGTTTCACACGCCATTTATATTTTTACTGAAACCAGCAAGGAAACATCTCCCACCCTCAGACTTTCGGCCGGACGGACGGACGGACCGACGGACAGACAGAGACTTTTTGAGATGATATGCACTTTGCTCCGCTCAAATGCCTCATGGGATGTGTGAAGTCCACGTCCTTCAGGAATCCATAAATGCAGTAGTAGGATTGAACTGTGTACAGGAGCAGAGCGAAGAACGTGCAGGCAGATGCTAGGTCGAATGACGTCACTTTAAGACGTGCAGTTTGTGCGCGTCCATAGATAGGGTGAAGGGACGAAGCTGAGCGAGAATTCGTCCGAGCATTTTATGCCGAAGAGAGCGGAGATGATATATGATTCGATTCATTGTTTACCATTAGTCTAGGTAGTAAGCCGTTCTACCAAGAGCTTGTACTTATTCAGATTATCATTGGCGGGAGTGGAGGGGGCGTATTTGGAGGAGGAGTATTTGAGGGCAAGCGGATAATTTGAGGAGACTGAAACGTAGTTTGTTCTTTTCGATTTTCTTTATTTTCGTCTGGTTAAATAAATACTAAGGTTTTACTTGCCCAAACCACAATATAATTATCAGGCGCACCGTAGTGGGGCACTCCGAAATAATTTTGACCACTTGGGGTTCTTTAACGTGCACCTAAATATAAGTGCACGAGTGCTTTAATGCGATTAGCATTCTTGGAATACATCACGCACTTTCCGGTGTCTATCCATCTGCCTATCAGTTTGTGTACGATGATTTCATTAGGGGGTAACTTTTACTACCCTCATGAGTGAGCTTTCATGTAATACGGAAAAGTCAAATGCTAGGATGCGCTTCTAACAGATCATATACAGGGTGTCCAAACTATCGTGCAGCAAGATTTAAAAATAAGCAAATACAACGTAGCTGGACAGAACCAAGGTAACGCTGTTTCCCGTCGCTTGGAGGTACTCAGAGTAATTTTTGCATTGCGCCTAATTAGAATATTAGTCGGAAGTAATTAATCAACTTCTCAAATATTATAATTAGATGAAAAGTGTCAATGAGAAAATTGTAGAGCAACATGAAAAACTACCTATACAACTTTCTGGTGTTCGATACGTGCTACAGAAAAGTGTTTTTCCGAGCGTGAAAGAAGCCCGCCAAAACACGCAAAGTGCCTCGAGTTGCCAGTCGCACGGCAATCTCGCGTGTATTCGCGAGCTTCTTTGCGGCGCCTTTGCCGCCGCAATACGGTGTGTACCTATATTGCTAATCGCATTAACGTCGACGCTCATTGTGAGATGGATTCTGCCGGAATTTTTCGCATTTCACCCGCATCAAAATGCGGTCGCCGCGATTCATTCAAACCCGTGACCTCGAGCTTAGCAGCGCAATTCCATAACCACTGAGCCAGAGCCGCAGGTGTTTCTTTTCGTATTACGATGAATCTTCCACTTATGTGAGCGTACGGAACATTAGCAATCGCATAGAATTTGCCGCGTACTCGACGTTCATATCTTCAAATGCACCTTTGAAATGTTCCTTTCTTGTTGTGTGCATCTTAGGATGTTATTTGTTTATTGGTTTGCTTGTCGTTTGAAGTGAAATTTGCATACTTGGTTGTATGAGCTGGCATGCCAAGAGTAATGTGCCGTTATTCTACTCTTGCCCGTGTTGCCTTCCAAGATGTATTGCTGTGCTGTCATCAATTCTCAGGGGTGATAATATTTACATTTGATATGTACTAGGAGCCTGCGAACGAACGTCTAGTTGTATTAAAATAGGGGTTTTTCACACGGCGTGGCACAGAATCTTAGTAGTATCTTGGGCTCGATGTGGGGCTGGGAGTACGAGAGAAACATTCAAATATGCATCGTAATGTGTTAAATTGGCAATCCACTGTAAAAAATACGCTTTCCAATGTGGCTTAGTTTCTCTCACTCGTCCCTCTGGAATCTCACATTTTTTTTAGATGTACTCCGGTTGACTGAATTTAAACTTTTGTTTCATAGAACGTGGGGTCCTACAGCTCCTGCAGCTGGGAACACTGGATACCCTCCGCGCAGTGCCTCTTGATCTTGATGTCGTTTATCAACTGTAGCAAAATTCGAAGTTTGGCTACTAAGGAATCTGCTATCCTAAGATCACAGCTACTGCACATAATGTGTTGCACATAAAGGAAAGGCAAACTCCAGCGCAGAGTGGGGCGTCAGCAACAGTAAGTTCAGTGTTCTTTTTCTGAATGCCAATCGTCTATTCATTTGATGCGCTCAAAGACTATAGGGGAAATCCTACCGCTGATGCACGCATACTCATGTAAAACTATGGACATCTGGATTGATATTCGCGAAGCTTATCTTAAATAACGTCTTCTCAGTGGTAGACATATGGTGCTCAGCTCTCACAACAGCCATTGGCGTTGTGATGAAATGATTTTCGTGGCAACGGCGAATCGTGTAAGGCACTCACGTGAAAAATAATTTCTGAATACTGTCTCTGGCTCGTTTGCCTTCTCCACCAGACGCAATACCTCTATTTTTACTACCACTAACTCAAGGCACCGAAATTTGAAATAACCGTGGTCATGTAAGCAGCTATGTAGATCGTTATGTGTGGCCAGTGGCAGGCTAGAGCACGCTAGCTCCAGCCGATATATTTGTCTTCCTTAAAATAAAGGCTCTCTCTCACTCTATGTGTAGCCAATCGGTGAACTAATGAACGATGCAGCGGGGCCGACATAGCAACTGACCGGTAACAGCATTGAATCGCTAACTTACGTTTACTTTATGGCAATCCTTGGTCGGTGGTATGATTATAATTACTTTTGTGTTAAATTTGTTGCTATGTTTGGAAGCAAACGGCATTTAAGTGCTTGTGAATTCACTTCTCAAAATAAATGAAAGTAGCATCTACATGTAGTCATTTTTATTGACTTACTGCATTTATGCTGGTATTGTTGTCACAAAGATTTCCTGAGGCAAATTTATCCGTTTATATTTAATTGCCATAGCTCAAACTTCGAAAGGATTCCCATAAAAGAAATTATACTGTATGAACATGTAAGAACAGCTCCACTACATGTTTTAGGTGAGACTATGGAAGGAGAACCTGCTTTATGTGAATTCCAGCTAGCTCGTTGCACGCACGAATATAAGGGTAAGCTTACGTGCCCAGAAACGTAATAGGGGTCAACGTCATCTTTTTTTTTAGCATCCCTGCACTAACTGTTTTGATTTGACTTTCAAATTAAGGGGAACGTAGTTTGTCTAATATCCGTGGACTTTATACAGCGCGTGTTATTCTTTTTTAGAACGAAAATATATTTTTATTGACGTACAGCACAGGTAGCACAATTAGGCCTATTCAGGTAAAGTTTCTTGATAGGTGGACATTACTTGCACGAGAAATCGCAATCTTGTGGTCACTAATTAAAAGGATTCAGCAATAAACTTGTTAATTACTCAATTTAAGGCACCTGTTGCAATGGAAAAAATTGAGGCTGAGCTTTCTGACGCAATATCCGCCCTGCAAGACATTGATTCTTTTTCTAGAAGAGTCCAGTTTTATGTGTTAGCATTGAACGTTGTTGTACAGGTATTCGACTTTGCGAAGAGGAACGGTCACTCAATCACTCTTCAATCGATACCTGGACACTGTGGCTTGGCCGGCAACGAGCTAGCTGATGCGCAAGCAAGAACCGCTGTTTTCAAAGCCTTCGACGTAAAGATGCCATACTAGCGAAGTTTCGCATCACTTCAGATTGCACATTAGATTACTGGGCTCAACGAAACCATCGGTACAGGCGCCTACGGGAAATAGACTCTGGCAGGACTTATCGCCTCCCGGCTAAAGGCAAGTGAAGCCAAGCAAGTATACTTTACTAGAATCGCCTGGGCGTCGCCTTCACTCGGCGCTACAGGCATATCTAATCGGAAAAGTGGACAGCCCGAACTGTGAACGCTGCCAAGTGTCTGAGACGCCATAATAACTGTTTTGCGAATGCGCTCACCACGCATAAATTAAGAATACGCTGGCTTTTATGCTAATAGGCATTGGCAGGCAAACATTGTTTGGAAGTATAATTTATTCTTATGTGTGACCGCACAGTAGCAACAACAACTACAAGGGCTCAGCTGGACTGCTTGAAGAGCACCGGACTAGACTCGAGTCTTTAAATGGGCCCTGAACCACCCGCGGGTTGCATACGTTACTGTAAACATCTCAGCCAAGTTTTGCTGTCGTACGCGGAGCGCGGAGCTCGCAAGCGGAGCGCGAAGTCACCTTTCTCTCAAACGATCTCTTTTCCTCACTCTTTTCTGGACGCTTTATTTGGTAATAAAGCGGATTCCCATACGTGACTGCTATTGGTAGCTGCGGTAGGCTACGTAGCATAGATACCGTGGCCGCCGCGGGGTGCCTCTACGAGTCCACTGGCTAATCGCACTGCGGCTCGCTGAGGAAAACCATGTTTGCTTACGTTTAGCTCGTCCTAGGTACCAAAATCGGAAGTCATGGCGCCTACATTAACATCCAAAATGGAATTTGAACTGCGCGCCACAGTGACATTACGAAGGCAAAACGTTGCGGCCACGCCCCACTCAAACGCAGCCTTCGCAGTGCAAGGCATTGAATAAGGAACGGGAGCACAGCAGAGGCCGTGTTTGATTGCCAATAACTCCGCTTCTGCTGAACGCATTGAAGTACTTTTTGCGGCGAAGTATTTCTGAAATAGCCTGTTTTCACTTATCCTATCTCCACTTCGATAAAGAATGCTTCAGGGTCCCTTTTAGGAAATCACTGTATTACGTGGTTATCGTGTATATATATATATATATATATATATATATACAGTGATATACAGTGCTATATACAGATATACGGATATACAGTACTGACTAACGGCCACGTCCTCAGCTGCAGAGGTCTTCCAGGTATACAAGAGAATTCGGAGTAGGATTTCTAGTCCCTAAGGACATAGCGGGCAACATTGATGAATTATACAGCATTATTTAGAGGGTAGCAGTCGTCCTAATAAAGCTGAATAGGAGGTATAGAATGAAGGTTGTACAAGCCTACGCCCCAACCTCCAGTCACGATGATGAAGAGATAGAACAGTTTTATGAAGCTGTTGAATTAGCAATGAGAAAGGTGCAAACTCAGTATACTGTAGTCATGGGCGACTTCAATGCAAAAGTGGGGAAAAAGCAGGCTGGCGAGCAAGCAATTGGCAACTACGGCATCGATTCTACGAACACTAGAGGAGAGATGTTGGTAGAATTCGCGGAAAGGAATAGGCTCCGAATAATGAATGCCTTCTTCAGGAAGCGCAGCAACAGGAAGTGGACCTGGAAACGCCCTGATGGCAAAACAAGGAATGAAATAGATTTCATACTCTCTGCCGATCCCAGCATAGTGCAGGATGTAGAAGTGTTAGGTAGGGTAAAGTACAGTGACCATAGGTTAGTGAGGTCTAGGATTTCTCTCAATTTGAAGAGAGAAAGAATAAAGTTAGTCATGTAGAAACAGGCCAACCTAGACTCAGTAAGGGGAAAAGCAGACTAACTCAGGGTGATGCTCGCAAACAAATATGCAGCTTTAGAACAGGAAGATCAAGACAACATAGAGGTAATGAATGAAACCGTAACTAGGTTGATCTCAGAAGCAGCAATTGAAGTGGGAGGTCAGGCACCAAGGCAACCAGTAGGTAAGCTCTCCCAAGGAACAAAGGACCTAATAAAGAAACGGCAAAACGTGAAAATCTCAAACTTGAGAGACCAGATAGAATTAGCTGAATTGACGAAACTGATCAACAAGTAGAAAGTAAGGGATATCCGAAATTATGACGTGGAAAATATTGAAGAAGCAGTAAAATATGCATAGAGCATGAAATCAGTGAGAAGAAAACTAGGCATATGACAAGGCAAAATGTATGCACTGAAAGATAAGCATGGTAATATAATCAGCAATTTCGATGACAGTAAAAGCAGTGAAAGAATTCTATACTGACCTGTACAGTTCCCAGAGCAGCCAAGCTACTTTCATTCTAAGTAGTGATGAACAGGATACAGAGGCCCCTTCTATAAGTAGCGATGAAGTTAGAAGGGCCTTGAAAAACATGACCAGGGGAAGAGCTGCTGGAGAAGAAAGAATAACAGTCGATTTAATTAAGGATGGTAGAGATATCATACTTGAAAAGCCTGCGGCCCTTTATACGCAATGCCTCACGCCTTCAAGTGTACCAGAAAGCAGGAAGAACGCCAACATTATACTCATCCATAAGAAGGGAGACGTTAAAGAATTGAAGAATTATAGACCCATTAGCTTGCTCTCAGTATTGTATAAAATGTTCACCAAGGTAATTTCAAATAGAATCAGGGCAACACTTGACTTCAGCCAACCAAGAGAACAGGCTGGCTTCAGGAAGGCATATTCTACGATGGATCATATCCATGTCGTCAACCAGGTAATAGAGAAATCTCTGGAATACAATCAACCTATCTATATGGCTTTCATATATTATGAAAAAGCATTTGATTCAGTAGAGATACCAGCAGTCATAGAGGCATTACGTAACCAAGGAGTACAGGATGCATACGTGAATATAGTGGCAAATATCTTCAAGGATTGCACAGCAACCTTGGTTCTCCACAATAAAAGTAGAAAGTTACCTATCAAGAAAGGGGGCAGTGAAGGAGGCAGAATCTCTCCAATGCTATTCACTGCATGCTTAGAAGAAGTATTCAAGCTCTTAGACTGGGAAGGCTTAGGAGTGAGAATCAATGGGGAATATCTCAGCAACCTTCGGTTTGCAGATGACATTGTTTTATTCAGCAACAATGGGGACGAATTACAGCAAATTATTGAGGACCTTAACCGAGAAAGTGTAAAAGTGGGGTTGAAGATTAATATGCAGAAGACCAAGATAATGTTCAATAGCCTGGCAAGGGAACAAGAATTCAGGATCGCCAGTCAGCCTATAAAGTCTGCAAAGGAGTACGTTTATCTAGGTCATTTACTCACAGGGGACCCTGATCATGAGAAAGAAATTTATAGAAGAATAAAATTGGGCTGGAGTGCATACGGCAGGCATTACCAAATCCGGACTGGGAGATTACCAGTGTCGTTGAAAAGAAAAGTGAACAATTATTGCATTCTACCGGTGCTAACATATGGGGCAGAAACTTGGAGGTTAACAAAGAAGCTTGAGAACGAGTTAAGGACCGCACAACGCGCGATGGAACGAAAAATGTTAGGCCTAACGTTAAGAGACAGGAAGAGAGCGGTGTGGATCAGCGAACAAACAGGGATAGCCGATATTCTAGTTGACATTAAGCAGAAAAAGTGCAGCTGGGCAGGCCATGTAATGCGTAGGATGGATAATCGGTGGACCATTAGAGTTACAAAATGCCAAGAGAAGGGAAGCGCAGTCGAGGACGGCAGAAAACTAGGTGGAGTGATAAGTTGGGAAATTCGCAGGCGCATGTTGGAACTACCTAGCGCAAGACAGGGGTAATTGGAGATCACAGGGAGAGGCCTTCGTCCTGCAGGGGACATAAATAGAGGCGGATGATAATATATATAGGATGTCCCAGCTATCACGCAGCATGATTTAAAAAAAAGAGGAAGCGCGTTACGCGAAGCAAACCTAGTGCCAATTGTTTCCAGTGCAGTGGAGTAGCCGCCAGTATTTTATTCGTTACTGAGATTTAATTAATAATTGTAATTAATTATCCAACTCGAGAAGTACTGTCCTAATTATCAAAGTGTCAATGAGAAAGTTGTAGAGCAACATGAAAAACTCCCGATACAGCTTTCCGTTGCTCAATACGTGCTACATAAAAGTGTTTTTCCGAGCATGAAAGAAGCCCGCGAATACATGCAAAGTGCCTCGAGCAGCCAGTCGTGCAGCAATTCTGCGTGTATTCGCGGGCTTCTTTCACACTCGGAAAAACCCATTTATGTAGCACGTGCTGAGCAACAGAAAGCTTTGTCGGGAGTTTTTCATGTTGCTCTACAACTTTCTCATTGACACTTTGATAATTAGGACAGTACTTTTCGAGTTGGACAATTAATTACAATAAATTAAAAAATCTCAGTAACAAAAAAAAAATACTGGCGGCTACTGTACTGTACTGGAAACAATACGCACCAGGTTTGCTTCGCGTAACGCCGTTCCTCTTTTTCTAAATCGTGCTGCGTGATAGCTGGGACACCCTGTATATACATCTCCACCGTCTGTCCTCATCATCATTTTTCATTGCTGTTTTTTGTACCCCTTCTGCCTTACCCTGTGCAGAGTAGCAGGCCGGAGCCTACTCGCTCAGGCGGACACCTCTGCCTTTCCTCTCACAAACTCTTGAAGCTGACCAGTGAAGACGTCATGTCCAGAAAGACTGCTAAGCTGAATTCGGAATATATGTTCTTAGAATATATGCTACGAAGCACAGCGACGTTATAATTGGTAGTTTCTAAAAGCATCCTTTTAGCAGTGTGGGACCATCTTAGCGGAAACACCAATGCACTTTTTAGCAGATTTTGCGGGCGACTGTTTGGAAATTGGTGCTAGCCTTAGGATTTGTGTTAAACATACATGACTGCATATACTGCTCGGCATCAATTTCGGAATTGCAGCTTGTTGTCTGACGTGAACGATTAAAAGTTAGCTTTTTTAATAAGCTATCTGGACATTGCTATTCTACATGCAAATAATTTTCTCCTCTCGCAGAAATTGAACTGCGAACAGCCATGCAGGCTGCCATGATTTCGTCGGAGGGTCGTGGAGTGCTCACTTGTTGCTACACTCACTGGCATCGTGGCAAAAATACGAAACAGGATCCTCGTGTTCAGGCCACAATGCTAAAGCTTTTACGTTATTATTTGGGCTGGTTCAGTTAGCGCGAGCAGCTTTTAATGCGTTAGCATTCTTAGGGTACTTCATGGAATTTCCGGTGGCTAACTATCTGTTAAATAGAAATCTAAGGTAAATTACCTGAATCGAAAGGTGAATCATATATGAATGAACTCGAATCTAACGTGAAAAAAGTGAATGAAATGTGAATTATGTGTCTGCTATGTCTACCGCGAACAATCATAGCATGTTTACGTGTACGTCCGGTTAGGCGCGTCACGGAAAAAACCCGTGTGATGACGTGGCACCTCGTATAAAAGGCGGCGCCGAGGAAGCGCGCTTCAGTCTGCGTCGTCCTACTGAACGCGCTGTGTCGCGTGATGGAAAGTACGTTTTCGGAGGATGAACTACCTAAACCTACAGCGAAAAAAAAAAAAAAAACAGGTAAAGAAAAAAAAGGGGGAAATACGAAGTAACAACAGAAATGAATGAGAATGTCAAAGTAATTTAATGAATGTCTCGTGAGCGCGCAGGTATTCGTCTTTATCCTCTTTAGCGTATGCTAAAGTGACTGTCAACTTTTTCTTCTGTAACACATAACACATCGAACTTATTCATTTCAATGTCTTGTGTATTGTGTTCAGCCCCGTTGCTATCACTGTTTTGTAATCCCCGTAATGCAATAAAAAAGAAAATGAATGAATGAGTGAATGAATGAATGTTCGGCTATCTATGTTGTTGCCAAGCAACATGTCGTATCTAGGCTCTCCTCGTGAACAAAATGTTTGTGAAACGTCATTGATAGAGGAATGTCATGAATTGTGAAAATATTCGAAAGAATCAAGCGGTGTGCTTCATTCGCACACACAAACGCACACACACACAGAAAGAGAGAGAGAGAGAAAGACGCAACAGCATGGGAGTGAAGACCTGACACAGGGCGATGACTTACTGTGTAGTTTCTCCACGTTTAAAACCGGGAGACTGACAACATGGACATTTTTATACTTCTCTCTCTCCCTCTCTCTCTCTATCTCATATTTCATTTGTTATTTCTTCATTTGCTCCTTCCTTGCGTGAGAAGATAATCTCTGATTCATTGTTTTAAACCAGGTAGGTAATGGGAAACAATGTCGAGTAACGCTTGTAAGGTTCGGGACGAAGGAGAGAACAACAAAGTTTGAGGCACTGCAGCCTTGAATGGTTAAGTGGCCTGTGTGTGTCCTGGAGCCAACAATGAGGAGAAGAAGCGTTTACACTGAGCTCGTGTCATCCTGACTTCTCTATTCGGGATGACGACACTCAATCGCGGAATGCACCGTTCATCCAGTGGTAGGGAAATTTATGGCGTGTGGGATTTGGGGATGCCACCGATACGCTCATAACCAGGCGCATGTAGCATGTATTTAGCTGAAATCGAAATCCACGTGGGGCAAGCCCGGCATCACCTCAGGAAACGTAACACCGATTTGGCGACTAAAATATGGCAGAGTCGAGGTCGGCTCCCTAATTTCTCTAGACAACTGTTTTTCGAACACTTTCGAAGAGAACTTTCTTTTATTGAGAGCTTTATTTTTCGGCAAAAAAAAAAAAAAACGCATTTTCTTCTGTTAGAAAATGAGTAGGGCATGACTGTAGGTGGCTGGGAGATTGCGTCGGAGGGCCTGTTTCTTTCGTTAGAGGGCCTGGTTGTTAATATCTCGAATATCTGTCCGTGGAGGCATGCCTTTTATACGATATGCATACCATGGCCGAACCAATACTTGATTACTGCTGCCTCTGCCTGGAAGGTGTCGGTGCTAACAAGGAGTATCTTGATGGACCCTATGGTGGCTCCACAATGAAGCGTTGCTGAGGGCGCAAAGTAGACGTACACACGCCATTAACTTTCACCAAGTTTCTCTTGCCAATCGTTGACACTGAAACGCACATTAGGGGATTTTGCCCAGTAAACATTTGTGTGCCTTTAAGGGTGTTAGTTTGTGCCAAGGCTAAAGCCTTTGATTTTAAGGCTGTAAAAACATCTTACTGTACGCGACCCCGAGCTAGAACTTTTCCTGCGACGAGACAAGCGTTAGTTGAAAACTGTGTACTGAATCTGATCACGTGATGAGCACCGAAATATGCGACACGTGAGATTGACAGTAATAGCTATGAAAGATTATTTCATGCAGTTTTCGTGTCATGTTTACTTCTCACAGAAGATCCCCCCTCCCAGAAAAAAAAATCTTCATTTGTTTCTATCACCGATTCAAATTTATCCTTTAAACGGAGGCTAAGGGGAATAATTATTTGAGATATATTAGTTAATTGCCCTGCTAAATACCACAAGAGCCATTCTTTTCACGAGAAGAGGTTTAGTGAGCCAGAAAAGACGCAACAACGAAAGGCTGGTGGCGACGCTGAAATGAAGTACCCGCACCAACTTGCCGTGACGTCATGGATTTTGACGGCGTGTGCTCAGGTCTAGTTAATTTTTTGTAGGTAATGAATTACTGCATTACATTCGAGAAGAGTCAGAGACTTAACTTGACAAGTTTCAATAACTTTACCAGAGCTACAGCGGCCAAAAGGCTATAAAATAGTTCGAACTACGTAACGCACAATCACGTAACGGCGCTGGGCTGCCCTCGAGCAATTCAAGAAACAGAACACTGACCTTGATTTTCTCTTGTAATCACCAACGTATTACCGTGAAGTTAGGGAGCTTTATAATTGGGGCGAAAATCGCCTTGGTGCTACAAGGAGAAAGCGGGCCACAACTGAGCATGCACAGAACGCAAGATAACCTTGGGTCATTGCGTTCGCGTCAACCCAAAGATCCTAAACTCGAGAAATAGCGTGGGCTCCCAAGCCACCTTGGGTGGCTCGCGCGGGCGACGAGCAGTAACCTGATAGCCAAGAGAGACATAAGAGCCGCACCCATCCAAATCTCGTATCGCTCAGTCAAGTTGGTTGGAGAGCAATCATGCCGTGTTCCTGGTGATTCTAACCATTTTTAGAGGTAAGAAACTCAGGGCAATGGAAGAAGACGCTACCTGTGCTCGGGTCAGCGCCATTTGACCCCCCCCCCCCCCCCTCTTTTGGCTTAAAAACGGCAGAAACAAGTCATGCAAATAATAACATAGTCATTATTTTCATTACAAACGTTTCCAAGCCTTTTTTAAAATTAAAAATGCACTCCTTTAGGTTTAACTTGCAAAAAGACTCCTCTTGTTTTGTTTTTTGCTTTGAAGCGCGTTCTATTTTCACCACTGCGGCGTCCCGAGCGTACAACCCAAAGCTGCTCTTGTCCCAATTCTAAAAATCTGATGCTCCTTGGAACCCAAGAGCAACCAACGCAACGCGGCTCGGGGCCCCAACGTCTTGGGGCCGCAATTCTAAAGCTTTCTATTGACAAACATATAGTTTTGAAAGAATATTGAACTAAGTTGATTTAGTGTTTCTGTTCAGTGTCTCTCGTAAGGTTGAGGGCGCGAGCCGTGGGATAAACCAGCGCCCATGATGGTGTAAAACTTTTTACTGCAATTTAGTCTCAGAGACAATGGACTTCGTACTGTGTGACAACTATGAAAGACGAATTTATCGATCGTATTGCGCATGAAGCTTTCAGACCAGTAAAAATTTGCCGTGCTTGAACGCGGTTAAACCACGTTTGTCAAGCGATGGCACTGGTTTGCTTGCTTTGGAAATGACACAGACGCTGCTCGGCGCCGTCAGCAACTACCGCATCTACAATTGTACCACAAGACAACACACACACACACGCTGCTCGGCGCGGCAGCAGCAGAGAGCCAATTGACCTCCATACTGCGTCTCGCTTCGAGGCGAACTAAGCGTCGAAAGCACAGCGCTTACGAAGCTACCAGCACTCGGCGCACTTTGTACCCATGGCAGATCGCTTTGAAGATGAGGCCCGTTCGACCGCGCACTTTGTCCACATCGCAGATCACTTTCAAGATATGGGTGCCCATGCAGCGTACGCAGCAGTTGGTAGTGGCAGGATAAGTCCCAGTTTCACCTTGGCTGAGCTTGAAGGTCATATTTACAGAACCTGGCATTTTCTGGGTCTGTCCCTGGAGTAGTAGAGCTCTCGCTCTAAAACATTTTCGCTGCCTCAACGCTTGAAGTGAAATGCCGTCAGTAAGTTACGCCCTGAAACAATTTTCCGGATGCTATGATAACACTGAACCTCGACACTGCAGTCGTTTGGCGCTTCTCAAGAGGATCCCATACAAAGGCATGCGCATGTAAAGGAGGTCATTTCAGAAGAGAAAATGCTTAACCGGCGCACGGCTTTGAGTGTTCTTCGCCGTTCACGTGCTTCTTGCTAGTCCACTGCGGTACTAGCCACAACGTGTCCCACTAGCACCACAACGCGTCCGAAGACTGATGCCATGGTCGCGTTATTCGGCCTGACGCTTTAACACCCCTTTCTGTCCCTTGGTCTGCTATGCTGGCCTGCTTTTTGATTTTCTCAGGAGTGGGTGTGGATGAGGGAAAGAGCTCAAAAAGCGGAGAAGGTGGGGTTGAACGAAGGAAGTTGCGGGAGGAAGAGGGGGAAAGTGGTAAGTGTGGGGAGAGAAGGGCTGGGTTTAACCCGGAGCATGCAAGTGGCACTCCGGGAGAGTCCGCGGCAGAGGTGAAACAAGAAGCTTCAAGCACTCCGCCGCACGTTAGAAAGGGCAAGGAAAAGACCCATTTCGTAACAGCCAGAGGCTGCTCGGAGGGCCGCTGCTTCCTTGATCGCTCCATAGCAAGCTCACTGAGAACCCCCATAGAACGCATAGAGGAGGGCCCAAGCTCTCCTTTATGCAGATGTACAGACGCATGTTTTGATGGTGTCTGTTCTGTGCGGCAACCTAGTCAAAAAGAAGTTGCGACGAAGTTAACTTTTTTGGCGCGAGAGCACGTGCAGTGAGGCCGCCGATCATCGAGTGAGACACGTGCTTGCCACGCGCGCTTACGGCGGTAAAGTGCATGCTCTAAAAAAGAAAAAAAAAAGTTGCCGTGGTTGAACGCGGTTAAGCAAAGTTTGTCGAGTGATAGCACGGTTTTGCTTGCTTTGGGATACGACGCAGACGCTGCTCGGCTTCAAATTGGCCCGGAGGCGAAGTAGGGAAAACGATAGCAAGCAAGGTTTAGCGTTGCCGCAGAAGGCGTCTCAGAACTCTGGCATGCTGAACTCTGGCATGCGCCGCTTACGGCATTGCAAGCATGGAGGAAGGAAATGCGCTAAAGAGGGTGAAGGCCAAAGCCTGCGTGCTCAAGAGACATTCATTAAATTATTTGACATTCTCATTCAAATGCGTTATTAGTTATTATTACTTATTTTATTTCCGACCAACGGTCGTGGGTTAGAGTGGCTTAATTAACTCTATCTTAATTAACACGGTGACGACGCTGACCCGCGCACCATCAAAATAGTGAGCATTGCTTGGTTGACCCGCGCACCATCGCAATTGTTGCGTGAGCGTTTGATCTTGGCTGAGCTTGAAGGTCAAATTTATGGAACCAGGCGTTTTCTGGGTTTGTACCTGGAGTATAGGGGAGCTATCGCTCTAATAAGCGACTGCACTGAATAATACCAACTGAGCACGAATGAAATTTTGCTTTCGCATGTCACCAACGGGTACAAGTTTACAACGTCGTTAAGGAGATTTAGAATACGAGCACCCAAGCTCAGGGTGCCCCAACCAGCGACCGCTTTGCGTTCCCGAGCTCCAGGGTTCCGAGCTTGCGTTAATATCGAATGTTTACAACGATGTTACGGCTGTAGAAGGAAATCCTAAAGGCAGTGTTTCAGAAATGGAATCATGAATTATTACAATACGTGCATTTGTTACGCGTTTGAAATTCTAGATGAAAGGCCAAAACTTGTTCTTGGGCTAGTACGTTCGTACTTAAAGCTGTGTACCGTAGCGTTAATATGATGGACGGAAGAAAAGTGACATCACAAACACTGCTAGCGTTCGTCCTAGCGCAGTTTATAGCGTTTGTCCTGTCACCTTTCTTGTGTCCATCGTGATAACGCTAGGCTTATTGCTTTCAGTAATAACAGCTAAGGAGGCACAGCTTAGGTGAATAATTTGTCTTTCAGACGTTTGCTCACAAGGTAATCTTGACTTTCTGGTCTGAAGCAACGCACAGCAGCTGCCATCATCATCTAAGGAACTGAAAATTAGGGTATACGCCAGCCGAAAACATCCGGTTTTAGGCCTACGAGCTCTCGATCGACAAACAATCTAGAAAACAGCAGCGATTTATCGTACAATCTTCATAATCTATTTGAGTTGAGTGAAAGCGATAGTATTTAGAAGCATTCTATTCTCATGAACGTTACCAGGTAGTAAGAAATCAGGTCATATTTAGTGCTAGGCGTTATCTATCACTTCGATGGTTGCACCATGTTTGCTGAAGCAAAGCCTATAGGGGCACCCAAGCGCCAACCGAAGCCAAAAAACGGTCTGCTTTCAGCGAATGTGTAGTGCTGAGACGTTATTCATCAGGAGCACCTTAAGGTTGGGTGTCCCTGTTCTACAACTCCTTATTCTCTTTCGAGCCCCTTTTAATCACCATAGACATACAGTTGAAACCTATTTTCATCACTTCTCCCATGGCATTGGAGGAGGCGGAGATGCTCAAATTTCTGCGTTCCCAGACATGCGGGCTGCCTCGGCAACGAGACGGCCCACATTCTGGCAGTTTAGTTTTCTCCCATATCGGTCCAACTGCCTCAGGAGCGCATTCCATCTATGGCACGTGTAGAGGACCCCAAGCTGGTTATAGGAGAACAGAAGGCTGACAGTGTAGGGAAACTCGAAACAGGCACAAACTCCTGCGAGCGAACACCCTTTCCCAAAATGCCTCAGCAGAGACAACGAAGTGCCGATTTAGAATCTAAGAGCCAAAGCTGCACTTACAGAAGACGTGTACAACAAGTAGGACGCTTACAAAACAAAGAAAGATCTGCCGACTAAATCGGACAACGCAACGTCAACCAGAGTGATCTGCTCGATATATCGACATGACACGTGTCAGACTTGCGACACCTCTTCTGGTTTTGGTTAGCACTAAGCACTATCAGAGATAAGCGCAAAGCCACGCACTGCACATAGGACTCTGGGTGCGCAGTCCGGCCGAACAGGACCTCAATGCCCAATGGATTTTAGCTAGAGAGGGAAACCTACTTCTTCTAATCCTTTTTCTCTCCAATTGGTCACGAACAATCTTTTCTTAGAAAAAGCTTTATTCATTAAATTTTGCATTAGTGAATGGTTGAAGTGAGGTAGGTTTGAACTGCGTTGATGGACCCCTTGCTCCATTATTTCTTATTTCTATAGTGGACACCCCATTTGAGGCGTTCCACGAGGATGGCGGCGTCGAGGCTAAGTTGGCGTACCCCCAGTATGCCACAGAAAGCAGAGGATCGCTAGGCTGCAGTTAGCTCGAAGGCTTCACCGAAAATTCACAAATTAAGATTTTGAAAGAGTCGTGAACAATAAATGGAAGTTGTGTGCTCTGCAGTGAGTATCTGTCTTCAAGCAAAATTGTTCCCTGCTTAAGTTTCTCGAAAACGCTACAATGACCGAACAAGGTCTAAGCGTTCTTAACAATGCCAGCTGTTACTGCAAAAGAAACACAGCACCTAGTAATAAGCACCATGCCTGCCAGTAGCTTAGGTTATGATATCCTGATATGCCTTCTTCTATACGTTTGTGAGCCTTCCTAAAGAATCAACAAAGAAAAATATTCTTGTCCACGTGTGTTAGGCGTTGCATTTCGAGTTCGGCGACACAATTATACGTTCATGTGTGTATAGCGCTATCGAAGGTCTTTAATCCGAAAATGTTCACTTTGTTCAGCGATGCTACTTTTGGTAATAATTTGAGCAAAATTTGCAACCAAGAAGCTTACAAGTTTTGACCTGACGTTTTCAGAAATCCTCGAGGGAGAGATCGTTCCATTATAAACGAGCTATAACGGGAAACAAATCGGACGTAGCCACCGTAGGAGCATGAAGAGCGACATTATAATAATGTCCCGTAATAAGAAAAGCAGTTATTCTTTACAGCCAGAATAATAAAATCCATTTCGTATGAAATCGCGAAAATGCGTTGTGCTTGTTTTAGTTCGCACTAGCCAGAAGCACAGGCAATCTAACCGGCCTCGTAACAATAGCATTATGAACGAAATAAGTAGAAAATGACTGACAAAAAAGAAAGAGAGAAAGAAAGAAAGAAGAAAAGAAAAATCCCCTTCCTGGTAGTCCCATCGTCACTGTAATAACAAGAATAGGTGCCGAGGCTAAGGAATCGCAAAAACAGAGTCCAATTCAACGGCAATGAATATAAAGCAACCGAAGAGAAGACCCTATAGTAGCTCGCGAATAAGAAGAACAGCCCGGCGAAAAGAAGCCGCCTTCATTATAAATATTCACGCAGGCGCGAATATCCGCCGACTGCAGCGCAGACGACGCAGCGCCTTCCTCCTCGCTCCAGGCCACCGACGCCCCCGAGCGCCCGCTCGGTCATGACGCCGGACGGGCAAAGATAGGAGACAAAATTGCATGGCACAAGACGAAGGGAAGGAAGGAAGACGGGCGGCGCAGAGGAAGAAGAGCCGGGAAAAGAAAACAACAAGTCTCGATGAACCCAGAATCCGGCCCCAATCATAGTAACCCGTAATAACAGTAATAATAGGAATGCAGGAATGTTCACTCTTGCGCAACAATAAGATGCGGCACGCATCTCCGCATCGTGCATCCCAGTGCCCGCTGGTGGCAGCTCGGCCGGCGCTTTCTTGTCCCTCGCGCTCTTCCATTTGCGTCCTCCTCCGCCATCCATCCCATTTAAGATTTCGCCCGGAATATCAAGTTTCCCTCCCGCTCATTCCCTCCTCTGCTCAGGAGCGCGCGCGGCCCTCCTGACGGCGCATTTTCATTTCGTCGCTCCTCTTCCTTCCTGTCTCGGTCTCTTCTGCCGCTGGCACCGCGTGTGCGCTATCTCTGTTGTTGTTCTACTTGGGAGACGTCCTCCTCGCCTTATTTTTCGCCAGAGAGCGCGCTCGCCGCTGTCTGTTGCAGTTCTGCCAATCCTCCATTCTTTATAATGAGAAAAGCGGGAGGCAGCGATAGGGAAGGAGTAGAAGAAGAAAAGCGCCGCACGCCACCGCGAAAGCCCGGCGACGCACGAGTGGAGGACGGAGATGAGGACGGGAGGTCGGGAGGGGGGGGTGCTGGCTTTCTTTGTAGTGCGGGTATTCCTACCCCCCCCCCCCCCCCTTCTTTTTTTCCGGACCACATGCAGCGGTCCCCCCCTTCTTCCGCCGCTTTTCCCTCTCCACGCAGCAGCCACTCTCATTCTCAGCTTCTCCTCGTTTCTGCGCGCGATACTGCAGGTGCATCGTTGATGCGTCCCATTCGTCGGCACTTGGAGGTCACGTGGGCGCGCTGCGGCGGCGATGCAGAGCAGCTCGGTCCTTTCCACCCGCGCCGCATCCTCGCCCACGTCGGCGTCCTAACAAGGTGTCGGAAGAGGGGCCTTCCCAAAGAAAATAAGGGCGCGAGGAAGATGGCGGCGTGCGCAGAAGCAGAGGAGGACTTTAAAAGCCTACGCGCGCGCACCGCGCCGCTGGAGCGGAGAGGACGACGCGCACTCCGACCTGTTGGAAAGAGAGCGCGCCAAGAGGAGCAGAAGAGACGCCGGAATATGGCGACTGCGCGGACCCGTGCGTTTCCTTAACGAAGAAAAATCTTTAAAGGCGAGGAGGCAGCCGAAAGCGAGGAGCAAGGCCCCGGCGCGAGAAGCCGACCGACGCCTCTTCGCTCTTTAAAGATTTTTTTTTCTTCCTCCCTTGCCGCGAGTCTTAAGGCAGCTGCTCTGCGTGCATCGCGCTTTTCAGCCTGCTCGTCTCCTGCTCTCCACGCTCCGGGAATCCGCCATTATTCTTTAGATTCCCCGGCTTGTGTATTTCCTCGCCGCCGCTGAGGAGGCGGAGTTAACGGCGTCTTCTTTTTCTTTTTCCTTTTATTGTTCTTGCTCTGCAAGATCTTCCGCACCACCGGTCGCCTTTTCCGCTGCCATCTAAACATGGCGCTCTGATCCCCTCCCCCTCGTTCTCCTCTATTATGATTGATTAAATTACGCTCGATTCCCAAATCTTCGCGACGTCAGCCGTGGCGGCAGCCTCGTTAGCGTCTCTGCGCCGAAACGTGACGGAGCGCAGTGCTTCCGTGTCATTGGTCGCCGACGATCGCGGAAGCGAGGGAGGACTCAAGGAGGTGAAGGGGTGGAGTCGGTGCCGAGCCTTCTTCGGGGCCCCGCTCATTATCCAAATGCCTCCCTTTGTGGCGAGGAATGGCATGGCGCGGGCATGAAGGCGAGCGAAGCGCGTCGCGCCAGGGGCGTGTCCCAAAGGGAGAAGCGGCCCCTGCGCATGCCAAGGCCCCCAGCACGCGGCGAGGCCTAACGAGCCCTTCTTCGCTCGTGCCCGAAAGTTAACGTGAGACGCTCGTTTCAGCTTCGTATTGGCGACGGGCATGTGATGTGGTGACTCCGGGCCACCAACGATAATACCGCGACTCAGCATGCGCATTTCAATAAACTGGTATAAGGTTGCCTTATCAGAAAGTGCACCCAACAGAAGGTACCGGAGTGGAAGTGAGACACGACTGTGTAGGGGGAAAAAGCGCCAGCAGATGTCACTAGGGCTTAAGCCACTGTTAGCTGTCGATATGCGCTCGCAAGGTTTTATGTTACTACAATTTTGGCCCGACAAGCTTCAAGACAGATATTTAGGTATATGTTACATTAACCACTCATTCATTCAATACCTTCTTTTCTTTCTATACCGTGTGTTCCAGCTAACGTTTGCCAAGTTGTTCAAAAAACTAAAAAAAAAGAAAAACACGGGGCAAGATACAATTATAAGACCTACGGTGTTCGGTCGCCAGAGTTCTGAAAACCAAACACCACAGGTCTTAAAAGCGTGTCTTGCAGCGTGTTTTTTAAATATTTTTTTTTCGTTGAACACCTTGGCTAATGTTAGCTGGGACACCCTATATAGTCATGTCTAATAGCTGAATTTATTTGACGCATAACTTAGGATCTCAGTTCTTGTGGCAAATACAGGAAGATACAGGTTTCATAAAACTTGCTTAAAGAACGGCAGCATGCTCAGATAACAAAACAACCTGTCGATTGTAGGTCCTCTAAAATTACTATGTTATGGTAAAGGTGCGCTATACACCTTCGCGGACCTTCCTCGCAGTCAGTGTCTACGTCTGCGTAATGCCGTTAATTAGCATTGATGATATTGCAGCAAAACCTCTGCGTTCACATGAAAATTTGAAGCGTGGGGAGCGATGTCGACAGAAATGTTTATAACGAAGTTAATGTAGTGTAAGTATACAGACAACTGATTTAAAAGAACAACGTTGTCGAGTATAATTTCGCGGAAGTGCATTTTGGAGATTGATAGCATGAAAAAGTCGTTTCTGACAGCGCTGCATTCACGACACAGGAGAGCTTTAGCCTCCGTGATAATTTTCTTGCGCGCGATCATCACTCTTTCGTGAAGCAGCCAGGAACAATATCCATCATCATGGAGAGAAACCCTAGAAAACTGAGCGAGGAAGAACGGAAAGGAGATTTTACTCGGTATTATACGTTGATATAAAAAAAAATAACGGTGCTCGTAGCCCCGTGTTTTTCAAGCAAGCAGCGCCTAGAGTAAATAAGAAACCAGATACAGCGTGCGCAGCAGGAGCTATTTTATTTCCATAAATATAAATGCACGTTGCCGAGCAAGCGTGGAATCTGAGAACTTTTCTGGTAACTAAAAACCATGCGCTAAAAGTTTTCCTCCTTGAAACCAGCACAGCGAAACAAATATGCCTGTCCTTCACGGGCGACGTTAAGAAAAGAGCTATACAGGAAAAAAAAAAAGGAAGAAAGAAAGATTCAGGTTTCTGTGGAAATGTTCTGCGTCCTCTTACTATAAAATTGTGAAGTGTAAATATTGTGCATCTATATCTCCCATTTTTTCGCTTTATTTATTATTTTTTTTTGGTTTTATGGTGCATCTGTCGAAAGGGAGTCCTTGCCAGGGCCACCCTCACATGCCGGTTTTACTGCCTTTCGTGCGAGGCAAATTGAGAAAGTCTTTCCCCTGTAAAGGGTGCTTCGCCGTCTTAGTTAAATAAGAAAGGAGAAGCCTACTTGCGTGATTCTAGCACGTTTCTGCTTTTCGTGAGAAGTGTTATGACATTTGCAAGCTGGGGCAAAAAAACCCGCTCATCCTGGCGAAATATGTTAATACTTGGAAGCTGCATTTGCAAAGCGCACACGTTGAACTTTACGAAGTGTTCTGAAACATCCTCTGTTTGTCGCACTCCACCTTGCACGTACCGCGTTGGCCCAGTGGCCACGGGGTTCTGCTACGCAGCACGAGGTCAGAGTTTGATTCCCGGCTGTGACGGGCCTCATTCCGATATGGACGGAATGCAACACGCTCGCGCGCACTGCTCTTTGGCTGCACTACAATATCTCCAGGTGGTCAAATCAAGTCCGGAGCCCTCCACTACGGTTTCTCTCACGACCACTTTGTTGCTGTGGGCTTTTAATCCTACGCCGTTATGCATGTCGATCGCATTGAGACTTGCAGTCGCAGACTTTTTTTGCGTACTTACACTTATTTTTTTAGTTTTCTTGTGCGCTAGACGGTTATTACAAATATGCTCATACGCAAATATGTATGTATGTATGTATGTATGTATGTATGTATGTATGTATGTATGTATGTATGTATGTATGTATGTATGTATGTATGTATGTATGTATGTATGTATGTATGTATGTAATGTATGTATGTATGTATGTATGTATGTATGTATGTATGTATGTATGTATGTATGTATGTATGTATGTATGTATGTATGTATGTATGTATGTATGTATGTATGTATGTATGTATGTATGTATGTATGTATGTATGTATGTATGTATGTATGTATGTATGTATGTATGTATGTATGTATGTATGTTCTTTTTTTATAGTAATAATTTTGTCCCACAGCCACACGCCGCCGTGGCTCAGTGGATATGGCTTTCTACAGCTTTCGCAGCAGTAGGGGCCTTCCATTTCAGACTGCGCCGGTAGCATTCCGATGGGGATGGAAGACAAAAAAGAAATCTACGCTACTTTCAGGAGTTACAAGTCATAGAAAGGGAATAACTGCCAGTACCGCTTAACTTTCATCTTCTTTTCATCTTCTCGTTTGTTGGCTTGCGAATGCCTCTAGCACTGTGGCTCTGCACGAACGCCATCGTGTGCCTCGCAAGGGCAATGCAGCTCCTCAAAGATATATGTATATATATATATATAATTCTGCGGAGTACAATCAACCTCTTTATATGGTTTTCATATATTATGAAAAAGTATTTGATTCAGTAGAGATACCAGCAGTCATGGAGGCATTACGCAACCAAGGATTGCAGAATGAATACATGAATATATTGGCAAACATCTACAAGGATTGCACAGCAGTATAGTTCTCCACAAGAAACGTAGAAAGTTACCTCTCAAGAAAGAGGTCAGGCAAGGAGACACAATCTCTCAAGTGCTATTCACTGCATGCTTAGAAGAAGTATTCAAGCTCTTAGACTGGGAAGGGGCTTAGGAGTGAGAATCAACGGTGAATATCTCAGTAACCTTCGGTTTGCAGATAACATTGTCCTATTCAGCAACAATGGGGACGAATTACAGCAAATGATTGAGGACCTTAACCGAGAAAGTGTAAGAGTGGCGTTGAAGATTAATATACAGAAGACAAAGATAATGTTCAATAGCCTGGCAAGGGAACAATAATTCAGGATCGCCAGTCAGCCTCTAGAGTCTGTAAAGGAGTACATTTATCTAGGTCAATTACTCACAGGGGACCCTGATCATGAGAAAGAAATTTATCGAAGAATAAAATTGGGTTGCAGTGCATAAGGCAGGCATAACCAAATCCTGACTGGGAGATTACCAGTGTCGTTGAAAAGAAAAGTGTACAATCTTTGCATTATACCGGTGCTAACATATGGGGGCAGAAACTTGGAGGTTAACAAAAAAGCTCGAGAACATGTTAAGGACCGTAGAAAGAGCGATGGAAGGCAAACGTTAGGCCTAACATCAAGAGACAGGAAGAGCGCGGTTTGGATCAAGGAACAAACGGAGATAGCCTATATTCTAGTTGACATTAAGCGGAAAAAGTGGAGCTGGGCAGGCCATGTAATGCATAGGATGGATAACCGGTGGACCATTATGGTTACAGAGTGGATACCAAGAGAAAGAAAGCGCAGTCGAGGACGGCAGAAAACTAGGTGGAGTGATGAAGTGAGGAAATTCGCAGGCGCAAGTTGGAATCAGCTAGCACAAGACAGGGGTAATTGGAGATCGCAGGGATAGGCCTTCATCCAGCAGTGGACATAAATATGGGCTTATGATATATATATATATATATATATATATATATATATATATATATATATCTTGATGAAGGCGGTACCCCAACTGAAACGTGATAACGCCCTGTTATATGTTTATCCTACGCGCTTCTATTTTTTGAACTATATATATGTGCTTACATACACACATAATGTGCCAGCTAAATTTCCCCGAGGTTTAATATGTGCTAAATATGTCAAAGCACTCAAGATGGAAAGAACCAAATGCGTGTTGTTGGCTATTACCTGACACAACTCACAATATTTTTTGGTATGCAAACTTCGACAAGATTATTTAGCCAACTTCCAATGAAAAAGGTATAGAGCGCTCTAACAAACTGGTACTTCAGTCACTATTAACTTCTTACTTGTTACATATTTTTTATGAGTCTTAAATATAGCCCAAGAAATAAGTAAATAAATACAAGAAAAGAAATCACGTGACATGCCTGCTTGTGCACCGCGATTGCAGTGCTCTCGAATGTGCCACGTATGAACAAACAGTGCATTTAGCCAGTGCTGCATAGTCTCCTTATCGCTATTGTGAACTGCCACGTTTTAGGCGGGAGCATACCAGGCAAAATGCGCTGTTCGTTCAAACGTGCCACGTTTGAGAACAATGAACCGCAGCGTGCAAAGGGCATGTCACCGGCTTTTTTTTTTTCATATTTCGCGGGCATTTCTTAGGGACGCATGAAAAAATATTTAGTAGCGTGCTCCTAGTGGTGCTTCGGCACATTTTTAATCCTTGTATGAAGTTAGCTGGGGCACCCTGTATATGGGCGAACATATACGTAAACACAATTTTAACGCGATAGCGTTTAGGGTCCCATGTCGCAGAAAATCCGGCGTCGGCAAGTGGCGTGTGATCGCGGGTGGCGGAGAAAATCATCCAACCACATCGACCGCGCAGGCCCTCTACGTGGTGCAAGGTTTTGGTGAACAAAAATTGAATTTCTCCCAGTGAAATCCGTCAGAAAAATAATAAAGTACGACTTTACCATTCGGCGTCGGATTCGCCGTCGGATTGTCTACCAATCGGCGTCGGATTGTAATTTGAATGTACGAGAAAACCTAATTCTGCTACGAGGAAACTCAAACACAAACCCCTTTTCCAGAATTTCTACCAGACCTGCGCGCCTCGGGGCAATAGCAAACACTTAATAAAATAATAAAAGAAGGCGCTAGGGCCTTCACATTTTCATATAAGACCACTTATATTGCCCCTGGAACAAGGTCTTTTCAGCAATGCATTTCAGTTTAAAAGTGAAGCCGACTTTAAGGGGATCGGTATAAGGCTTGGTTTTTGTAAGCTGGCTGTTCCACGTTCAGTGTTGCACTGAATGAAGCCTATATATACTTGCCGTATTTGAACGATGCGATGCGAACGGGTCCCGTTAACGCTATCGCGTTCTACTCTTAAAGGCGAAGCTTAAGCGTCCTCCAATTTTTGATATTGGACTATATACAGTGTGTCCCAACTATCATGCACCAAGATTTATATATATGCAAATGCCACGTAGCTGGACAGAACCAAGGTAATGTTGTCTGCCGTCACTTGGAGATACTCACATTATTTTTGCATTCCGCCTTATTACATAATTAGTTTTAATTAATGATCAACTTCTGAAGTATTATAATTAAATGAAAAGTCTCAATGAGAAAATTGTACAGCAACATGAAAAACCCCCGATACAGCGTTCTGTTGCTCAAAACGCGCTACATAAAAGTCTTTTTCCGAACGTGAAAGAAACCCGCCAATACATGAAAAGTGCCTCGAGTGGCCAGTCACGTGGCAATTTGTGTTGAAACAGCCCTAGTTTGACACAAAAAAAGAAAAAAAGAAAAACAGTGAAATAAATCGATAAATATCATCATTGAAGTTTAGACAAGTCAAATATTTGACATAGAAAAAAAATTTTGCCATTTATATGTGAAAGGGAATTGAATTTCAAATTTTGGCACCATAAAGCTCAATCAGCCGTTGACCACATGCCGGCTGCTTCAACTTTTGCGCTTCAATGCATAAAACGACGTTTTGTTAAAGGGATACGGACACAAAAGTTGGGGGGGGGGGGGGGGGGGTTGCGTCGGAACAAAAGTTGTACTGTTGAAAATGACGAATACAACAAGCTGCTTTGAAAAAAAAAAAAAGAACGAGAAACATCTTTTTTTTTTTGCGATTTTCTGTTGCACCTTGCCTCCAAGCGGCTGCCGGCAGAAGCAGAAATTTCACGTCATAACATCCACCCGCGGCCAAGGTCGGCCCACAGCTGTAGCAGTGTTTCCAGGGGTGTCGGTCCCTTGCAGCGTTTGTTAAACCCCTTTCGGCGATCTTCGCACGTGGTCCGTCTGAAACACTATCCCCGTCGGCGCTCCACGCAGATGGTGCGTCTTACATGAGGCTTCCCGCGGTCGTCGCTCCGTATTGACGCGTTCGTCGCGGCGGAAGGAAATGCCCAGACATTGCTGTTATAACAGCATCGTCGGTCGTGACACGCCGTCGTGCACGTTTCCCAGAGAGAAGGTGCGTAAACTTTGGATACCGGCCTATTAGAGAACTTTAGCTTGTCCGGTAATCGGGTAAACGCGGGCGTTGGGGCGTTCGGGCAGAACCGTAAACGGGAGCGGCCTGTATGGTGCTGCCACATGGTGGCGCTCCGCTCAAATAGACAAAAACAGCCAATATTGCAGTAACCAAGTGTATTCTACTTCGCTGCTGGTGTAAATCTTCGGCAGCAACACGATTACGCCACTGCCGAAAATTTACACCAGGAAATGACCAATAATTCTTGCATAAGTGTATGGTGCAGAGCGAAATCTTCGCGCTACGGTTCGGGAAAACCTGACCGGCACTTCCACGGCCGCCTGCTCTTCTGCGTCGCTTGACGTGGAAGGCTCGTAGCCTCGTCTTCAGACGTGTACTTATCGCTGGTAGACGCACCAGAATTCGAATGCATGCTCGCGATGGCGGCGTCAGCGCACTTCGAATGACCGCGGCCGGCCGGCTATCCGACGAGGGTGTCGTGACGTCACGCCTTCCAACTCCCGCGGGTCGGGCGGCGAGGTGCGAGCTCACAAAAACGCCAAAAATAAAGCCATCGGCTCAAAAATGAGCTAAGTAAATACTTATTTTCGGTGTATACTCACACACTCAGGATTCATTTTCAGCATTTTTGTAAAATTTTCAGATTTTGTGTTCGTATTCCTTTAAGAAAGTAAGTGGAACGCCCATGCATTTCTCCGCAAAGTTCAGTAATTAATATCTCGAAACTGCTGTCATCCTGAGAATTCGTTCTAAGTGGTCCGTTCGTTCTAACAAAGGTTCGCCTTACGAATTCCATGGCTAGAATTTGTGAATTGCAATATGGACCATAAAGTAACTAGTTAAAAATTTAATTAGTGATTTTTTGTTAATTAGTCAATTGTGCATTTCAATTTTTTGTGGAAGTAATGTCCGTAGACCAGCTCATGAACTAGAATTGTGTTATCTGCCACAGGGAACCGTTAAAATATTTTGAAAGTGTTCGCTCAATCACACTGTATGTTTCTGCGAACTGGGAGGTTCAAAGCTATATTTAAGCATTCCGACTATTTAAATTTCGTTTAATGAAGAAACTTCGGGACAGTGATTTCCGCGTAAGATGTTGGTGATTAATATGACAACTTTCGTTTCAGACACCGAAAGAAATAGTAGTGCGCCGAGAAGGCTGAATAGCGCGGTGTTTGAATCATATGAACTTGCGTACGTTATAATGCACAGAACGCTTTTTTTTTTTGTAATCAAATAACAGGAGCTATGCAGATTTTATGCGTATATGTGCAAGCCCATAGTTAGCAGCCGGAAATAATGTGACAATGCAAGAGATAAAAGCAAATAATCTTAAGTACATGCCAAATTGCTTAAGTACCATATGATGCGCACACCTGTGAGTTGTTTCATGCCGGAAGTTTACTTCCCTTAACCTCTACAAATACAGATTACGATCGGGTGCGAAATTGAAGAAAATCTTCATTTTGTAAGTGATCGTTCTCATCTGCAGCAAAATATTGTATCGCTAAATACATAGTACAAATACATGTGGAAAGTGGTAACCCCAAAAACAAGTTGGTCATAACATAGAATGTCCTACATATTTCTAACTCTACTTAACAAATATGCAAAAGTCTGCATAGATTTTCTACTGTGTACACCGATGTAATTGAGCGAGTTGCACTTGCCAAGTTTTTAGTTACATTTAATCTGTAATCACGCTTATATCTGTGCATTTGTTCTAAGTGTGTTTGTCAAGTTAAAATGTGCTCTCTATTTATTAAACATATTTACTATACGGTACACGAATTGGTCAAGTTCTTCATTTATTTATACTCTTCAGTAGTTTTACGTCGATTGCCGGTGCTGACACTGCTTTATACATATTTGGCTATTATTATTATTATTATTATTATTATTATTATTATTATTATTATTATTATTATTATTATTATTATTATTATTATTATTATTATTATTATTATTATTATTATCCAAACGTGGGCTACATTTTATTAGACTATACAAAAAAACTATTTCAGAGTATATACTAAAAATGTGCTCTCCCCAATTCAAGTTGCAATCTGATAACAAACCTATGTATTTGGTTGTTGTGTCAAGTTTTGTGTTTCGAGAGTGGAGTACTGTGTATTTAGCCTTATATTTGCCCAATGGTAATTTATTGTTCATGAAACAAGTAGATATGTTCACAAACTCACATTTTATAGTTCAATGCAATTCAGTAAAGGATTTACGTGATAAAAACTACTGCAATAGCGTCAGTGTAGATTTCAGTTTTTGATGAAATTCACTTGATGGGAAATCACTAAAATTCAGCTAATAGAGAATGGGGTCCATAACTCATACTGAAAGAGGTCCTTGGACACTTTTTCTAACTTATGATAGAGTGACATCATTAATAAATTACGTCGCCTCACGAATCTCCAGCCGCAAAAGTTTTTCGAAATACATCAAGCCCAAGAGAAGTCAGACATAGTTACCACACCGATTAGCGGCTTTCTCTCCCCTTTCATTTTCACTAGCCCACTGGAAGCCACACAAGGGTGACGGCAAGGGGGCGCAAGAGAGCCATTCTCCGCTGGCTCCCCCCAAAGGTTTAACAAAACTTGTTGCTGAGCTGGTTGCTTCATGACTTAAGGACGCAAGGTACGGCGTTAAACTGACGAGGACGAAACCAGTATATATGTCGTATGTGTCTCACTTCGTCCTCGTCTGCTTAGCGCCGTACCTTGTGTTCTTAAGCCACCCAAATTTTGAACGTAAGACAGTTCATGGAGGCACCCCGTGGAGGCACCCGTGGAGGCCGCGGTATCTACGCTATGCTTTTCATCTGGGAGGCCAAGCGCAGCAGACGCGGTAACGATCAATTGTCGCGTTTAGACCGGTAGAAATGGTTTTCCCGCCTTCTTGAGATCGCTGAAGTAGGTATTTTTCTTTTCAGTTAACTCAAATTAGCAATAATTGTATTACTGAGGATGTGCTAGGTGATCACGAAGTCACCTAATAGCAGTTGTGGGTCCAGCTGCTTGCAGTGACACTGCATGACGACATTCGGGAAGCGAGAGCAAGCGATTTTTCGCTGCTTTTGACATGTGATTGTAAATTCCCTGCTGCATGCAGCGTAATAATATTTGGCTCACATGTTCACAAGAGCCTCGTTAACAGATCGGCAACGTCTTCTTACTATGTTCAAAAAGTGTTTCATGGCCCCTTTAAGAAACCCTCGTAACAATAGCGGCATACTTAGAAGAAAATGAGTCTAGACACGCATATTGGTGTCTACCGCTTAAGTATCTTAAGAAGGAGTTCATAACAGTTTAATTTTATTGTTTTATTTGTACGTACTGCAACCCTATCGAAGGAGTTGGGCAAAACAAACGTTGCGAAATACAAAGACGAGGTCAGCAGCTGTCAATAGCAGCTACAAATTCCTTTAATGACAAAGACCTAACATCACCAGGCAACATGTTATTCGATAGCACGAGGGAAGCGGCTATGTAAAATCTATCAGGTCTGGCATAAATTGGTACAATATTCAGAGGGTGAAAATTCCTAGTCGAAGAAGGTTTGGAAAACTTGATGCATGTAAAGATAGCAGCGTTCAGTATTAAATAAAGTGTTAAGAAATTTAACGCATTCAACCTGACGACATCCATGAAGAGTAGTGAGATTGAAAGAAGACAGGTTAGAAGAGTGGAAGAAGTCACGATTGTAACGCTGGCATATAAAGCGAATGGCCATCTTTTGAACCGATCCTAACTTACAGATGTCCGAGTCCAAATGAGAAATTCAAATTACCGAGTCATATTCTAGGATAGGAGGCACTATAGTCTTAGAAGTAAGCCATTTGGTAGGCTTATGAGTTGAACGCAGCGCGCGTTGTAATAACTTAGACGAGAACGTGGCTTAGCACAGGGTAAATCAATATGTTTAGACCGTGTAATGTTGTTCATTAATAGAAAACACAGGTACTTTATTGAGACACTTTTTTTTTCAGGGAGGAGCCATTATGTGAATAAGTGAAATATTATTGTGAGATACGGGTTGAAAAGTATAAACAGACTGTTCCTTCTTTTACAAAAAATTTGAGAGGCTCTAAAACACTTCTGTAACTAATCATAAAATGAACTAACTATTAAAGGACGTCGCCTCACTAATCTCCTGGCTCAAATTATTTTCGAATCCTTCAAATCTAAGTGGAGTTTGAGGTAGTTTTCGCACCGATGCGCGGCTCTCTCTCTTACCCACTTTTGTCTACACTAGCTACACAGGGCGGCTGGCAAGGGGGCGGGGCGGGCAAGACCCCGCCCAAAAGTTGAGCTTTATCATCGTTTTTTTTTTGTTTTTGTTTTTTAGTTCCTAAGCTACTTGCGGTTCAGGCGTACCTGGCGCTCCGATCTCGGAGGCCACGTGCAGCAAACGTAGCTACGCGCAACTGTCGTGTGTAGGCCGCAAGGGCTCAAATTAAATATTGTTTAGGTGGTTTTTGGGATAGCAGACATGTGCATTTTTTACATATCTAACCCAAAATTAGCTACAATAGTATTACCGATAATGTTCTCGCGATCACGAAATCAATCCACCAATACCTTTTAGGCCACTTGCTGCCGCTTGCTACGTAGTTGCTGACGACATTGCGAAGGAGAGAGCAAGTGATTTTTAACTGTTTTTGACGTGAGACTGGTAATTCCCTGCTCTATGTAGTGCAATAATATCTGGTTCACATGTACACTGGAAACACCTCTACAGATCGGCAACGCTTTTCTTTATTATGTTCAAAAAGTGTTTCAGCGCCCCTTTAATGTTCATTTCCCCAGCATTGCACCAACTACAAAAACTAAAGACGTAACTTTGTAATTTTTTTATTAGTATTAAGTGAATGAATGTATAAGAAGCTAAAAATATGACTACTACAAGTTCGTCTTTGTGCCGTTGTTTATAGACTCTCTGATAGCTCCAACACCGCCGATTCTACTGGCTCAGAAGCCATTTTGGGAATCTGTTAAAGACTTGTTTGTGTTTTAGTAGCGTTTCAAGTCAGCCGCAGGGACCTTTTTTAATATGATATTTATAACGCTAAGCAGCGAAGCAGGCCGATATCTGTCAGGATTATTGATATTGCCAGTTTTATGTATAGGAGACGGTCTACCACCCAGTCAGTCAGTCTGTCGGTCGGTCGGTCGGTCGGTCATGCGATTATGGAGGCGAGGGCCAGGCTTTATCCCGAAGTTTTTTTCTTTTCTTTTTTGTTAAGAGTTCGTGATCGAACCCGGTTACGAACGCGAGCGGCTAGCGACGACATTTCAAGTGGATCGCTGGCCCGGCGGAAAGGCAGAACCTCTGGAAAATTGAGCGCGAAGGCACAAGAGAGGTCATAGTATGTCTTCAACTGGCTGGCTTGAACGGCACACTGCCCCGACGGCTCTGGTCCGAAGTAGGGACGAAGCTCTAGACGTGGTAATTGACTAGGGAAAAGTGATAAAGCCTGCTGGCACTACAGTTAGCGGTGAACTTGGCGCCCGAAGAAACCCTGCACAACCAGACAAAGAAGCCCTCGGCAGAGTCGTGAGGCCCATTGTCGCGTGGTATTTGCTGGAAGATTCGGGTGCCAGTTGTAAAAGATCGCTTTAGCCAGCGTCATGTTTCAGTTTGTTGAACAATTTTGCAAAACTTGCGTAATTTGGAGGCGTCAGGGTTACAGGGAAGCAGGACGTCGAACCTACACGAGTGCTTGATCTTCCTTATTACATGCTGTGTATAGCTGACAATATCAGCTGCTAATAATTCTTTATTGTGTTTAATTGCATTGTCCGAAATCGGAAAAATGCAGACACGAGAACCTTCCTTTTTATGACCTTGATCAGACCTTGGGCGTTCTTGTTTAAGTCCGCCTGCTCCTTGTCGTACTTCTTACAAGGTACCCTAATCAAGTTCATGACGGCGACATGGCAAGCGGTGCTATTCTACCTTAATAACGCAGTGGGGCTTGAAGCCACGAAATGGCGTGACCAAAAGTTGGACTTTTGTGGGTACTGGCCAGCGCGAAAAACATGTCAGCAGTGTCAGCACTGTCATTCTGCCTTATGAAGCCAGTACTGTATGTTGACTGTGTTACACTGAAGTGGGCAGATAAAATCGTTGTTGTAGACGGTACCGAGAAATGAAGTTGAGCGAGAAGGAAGCACCCGAAATAAAGTTTAGGACGCGCGTTTCCCGTGGCGCACGAGCTGGGGTCGAAGCCTCGGCGGCTTTATTAGGGATCATTAGGTTACATGCGCTGCGCATGAGTTGGGCGGAGTTCGTTGAAAAGGAGCTTGTTTCCGCTCAATCTCGAGGGAGAGAAAGACAGAGCAAAGAGGCGGGCACAAGCACGCTGCTTCAGTTAATCACGTACTCGCGCAGCGAAAGCATTAGGGATCGCGGTCGCGTTATCAGACTGCCAATCTTGCGTCGCTGAAAGCATCGAGCCTCAAACGCAGGGCATCGGGGTGGATAACAAGATAAAGGACACCAAAAGCAACAAAAGAGGCGGAGTGCTTCGCTACGCTCGCGGACTATGCGAACAGCAGATGTTTTTAGCGCTGAAAAAAAAAAAAAAAGTCTGACTGCGGGAAGTTCTGGAAAAACAAAAGTCCTATAAGAAGCCGTAGTGGCTAACGAGGGTTTTATTATCCAAAGGTTGTCCGCTGTATGCGAGATCAGCACACTATCAGACCTAGAAAAAAAAATGAAACACAGTTGCAAGGATCGAATTGCATGCCGAAGCTTGCGGACATAAGGTTTAAATTCGGTATTTCTGACGGGAAAACATAGGAAACAGCTGTTTTAACATTGTCTAGTTGTGGCAAAAACTTGTTAGCTCCGAGTTTTGATATTATGCCAACTCCCCTTTATTCTCCAGCTGCATTTGATTTACAAAAAAGAAAAAAAGTTACGAAGTCCACCCTAGTGCTTTGTCATTATAAAATCAAATGAAAGGCTAAAAGAAAAAGTTTCAGTAAACGAAAAAACCTTGCACTATCAGAAACTTCCAATGGGTCAGATTTCCTAATATCAGCACGATCATCAATAAAGTACACATTTAAGTTGAATCCTTGCAAATGTTATCACATCCAATATTCATAGGAACGCAAGGCCGTTCACATGCACAAGTATATGAAATGGTATAGCATTAGTTAATCGGGAGAAGCTTACAGCGAACTAGTCAACGGACTTTGCGCATTTGAGGCGCAAACAGATTTGGGGCGCAAATGAAAGCTGTTCCACTACAATAAATGACACCAACACTAGTTTTATCGAGCAGTAAACGAATGTTGTATACATCTTTGCTCTGACCGGTGCCCCTGGCAGCAAACATCGATGAAGTTAAGTCTTCAACCAAAAGTGACGTCTAAAGGCGCCGACAGGCATCAGCTGCTTGGATGACTCGCTCCCTAGCTGCGTCCTTTCGTTCAGTTTTATGCCGATAGCGGCTTCTGGGCGCTCCTTCCACTCATTGTACCTATACAGGGTGTCCCAACTATCATGCACCAAGATTTCAAAATACGTAAAGGCCACGTAGCTGGACAGAACCAAGGTAATGTTGTTTGTCGTCGCTTGGAGATACTCATATTATTTCTTACGCTCCGCTTAATTACATAATAAGTCTTAATTGATTAATTAATCAACTTCTGTAATATTATAGTTAGATTAAAAGTTAAGTTCCAATGAGAAAATTGTAGAGCAACATGAAAAACTCCTGCTACAGCTTTCTGTTGCTGAATACGTGCTACATAAAAGCGTTTTTCCGATGGGTTAAAGAAGCCCGCGAATACACACGAAATTGCCGCTCGACTGGCCGCTCGAGGCCCTTTGCGTGTATTCGCGGGCTACTTTCACGCTCGGAAAAAATCTTTTATGTATCACGTATTGAGCAACACAAAGCTATATCGGGAGTTTTTCGTGTTGCTCTACAATTTGATCATTGACACTTTTCATCTAAATATAGCATTTGAGAAGTTGAATAAATAAATTAGACTAATTATGTAATTAGGCGGAATGCACAACATAATCTGATTATCTACAAGCGATCGCAAACAACGTTACCTTGGTTCTGTCCAGCTACGTGACATTTGCATATTCTTAAATCTTGGTGAAAGATAGCTGGGACTAGAGCACTGCACGGGCTCTGGCTTACCCGAAAGCCCTGGCCCGGCCCGGCCCGTGGGCCGGGCCGGACCGGGTAGAGCAGTTTTTTCACGGGCTCGGGCACGGCATGGGCTTTTTAACACGAAAGTGTTTTATGCCGGGGTCCACCAAGACTTCACTGACGTATTTCCGTCACGGAAATACGTCATACGGAAATACAGAATGACGTTCTTACAATGTACACGAACATAATACAAAGAAAGAAACCAGAAGAAAAAGTTCCACAAACATGCAAAATTTGGAAATCGAACCCACGACCTCTCGGTCCGCGACGATAGATCGCCGAGCGTTTAACCCATTGCGCCACAAACGCATTTGCAGAGAGCTACACAGACGCGCCTTATATATCTAACACTCCTCCGTGTACCCGCGCTCTTGCTCGGGGCGGTGCCGCCGCCTACGAGCAGAAAAGAGAAGTACTGCATTATGACACTAACGCGCACCGACAGTGAACGCTTCGGTGGTCTCAGCACTACGACGCCTCGATGCCAGCATTCGAAGGGACGCTGGCATCAAGAAGCACTACCAACGCCAGGTGGCGTTCACCGTACTCAGCACAGCGGAGCGTGGCCTCCGCAATTAGCTCTGAAAATGTTTCTGAAGTTGATCGCGGAGGCTGCAATTACGACGCGCTGTACGCGCTGATTTGACTCGGTGACGATTCAGTTACGTGCTTCGTCTTTCGCGTTGTGCTAGCGTGTGCAGCGTAGTGCAGCTTCCATATGCACGACGGTTGCTCATGGTCATCGACGTTGGTAGTCGTGATGGAGGAGACGTGCCACCAGGCGTCAGCGTGGGTGCATCAACGCCTAAGGGCGCTTTAGCCACAAAACACCAATAGACATTATATATCAATGTGCAATAAACATTACACTACTTCTGTGAAGACACGTTTCACTTTCGTGTTCTATACCGATTCCTATATAAGAGGGATCAACCACATTTTTTTGACCCGGGCCCGGGCCGGGTTCGGGTATTTTGACGCGGGCCCGGGCCGGGCTCGGACTTTCTGGCGGTGTGCATGTAACGTGCAGCGAGTTATCCTCGAGCGTGTCGACTTTGAAAAACCTGTTGCCCCGGCGCAGCTGGAAGCTAGCAGCGCTACTCTTGCGTACTTCCCTTTTCTTCTTCCATCGTATTTTGCACTGTTTAAACAAAATGTAAAAATCCAGAAAGACCGAAATCGCCTCAAACTAAAGGATGCCCTTGTATTCCTTACCTAAATCAATGTAATTATTGCTTTCAGTGTGGTGCAAGCGCGTTCGCGACTTGCTGATTCTTCAAAGGCGAATTGGTAAAACGATGTCTGGTAAGATAATTCGTCACAGTGCTGAAATATGGCATTGCGTCCATCCATCATTGCACGCATGTTCTCAACCGCCCGCCTAGCAGTAGCGTATTACGCTGCACCACGGAGGAACGAGAAGCTTTCTTTCTCCATTTACTCCATCCATGCGCTGCGCTCACGACCGGTCGTGGCTGAGCTTCCGCTATAATGTACTAGAATACGGTTGAGTGGGACGAGCGGCTGGGGCGGCGCATGCTTTGCAGTGAGGCGCCCGACGTATAGAAAACTACTGGGGCGGCGGCGCTGCGATAGAAGTGGATTGGGCCGCATCAAGGTCGGGCTGTAGGAAACTGCAGACGACACTGCTCGGCAGGGTCATTCGTACTACTTCGCGCGCTGGTATTTGCGTTCAGACCGCTCAAATGGTGTTCATAATTGCATATGACGTGTATTTATGGCTTAAGAATAAATTCATTTCATTCTCTTCTTTATTTTATTTTTTTTTAAATGCCGCTCGGTGATCTTTTTCGGTCTCGGGCCGGTGCCGGGTTGGTTTCGAGCCAGGCCCGCGCCGGGCTCGGGCCTAAGGCAAAGGGGTGGCGGGCCGGGCCGGGCGGGTAGCGTAGATTATTTTCGGGCCCGGGCCGGGCCCGGGTCTCGCCATAAAACTTTTGGTCGGGCTCGGGCGGGCAGCCCAAAGTAAAAAAAGTTGCAGTGGCTTAGCTCGGCTATGCCAGGATATACGTAGCGTTAGCAAAGGTTCAGCTGATTATTCTTAGCTTTCCTGGTTGTCTCCTACGCTCAACCGCTAATTGCCAGGCAACTACTTCGGGATCCGATGAGTCAAGCTTCTCCGTTCTTCTGCGCTGTTGAGCAGCATTTGCGCTCTCCTTCTCCATGGCTATACCACACTGGCAAACGCCAGTCAGAAGCGCAGCGGCTCCAGCGCAGTGTCAGACGGCGACTGCACAGCGAGCGCGCGCCGGCGCCAGTGCGTCTACCACGGCTACGACGTCACTCCTCTGGAATGCGCAGACCGGCGGCGGAGTGCGCGAGAGGTGCCGGCTCCGGTGGCTCCGGTGCGCAAGCCGAGTGAAATCACTGATCCTTGCGCATGCGCAGCACGGCTCTTGATGTGCCGCGCGAAACGGGCTTGGCTAGGCCAGTGTAGCTAACGCTACAAAACGGGCCCGGGCCGGGCCAGGGCTGACAAAATCGGCCCTTGCAGTGCTCTATGTTGAATTCCAATGGCGGAGCCGGAGCAGCCAACGGACTCCGCGAGCGAGCACTCGACTCTGGCGCAGAGCAACGCCCCCAAATCCGCGAGTGGAACACAACCTGCGCCGCCGGAGCAAGGCGGAAGCGGAAGTTCTATCCTTCGGGCGCTGAGTTACCCAGGATATCTTGCGTGTTGCCATTCCCTTCCGCTGTTTGCTCACAGCACCACCGCACCGGTCACTTGTGTATACCGCGCCGTTCACCTGCTGCTTAAAAGTGCGGAATGGATATCTCGCCAAGTGCGCAGCAGATTTTGTCTGCTATGGTGAGCACACAGTATGCGAACAAACATGGTAGGCGTCTAGCCGACTACTTTGGGCCTCATCGCGGCAATGCGGAACATCCTATCAAATTCCCGCTCGTAAGTGGCAGTTTCAGCGTCGCTGTTACTCTCCGAGAAATCGCTCGTGTCGGAACTTGAGCTTTCCGACACGGAGCTGTCATTGTAGAGTAGCAGAAGCAATGCCGCACGCTTTGCCGAACTATCCGAGTCGCGAGTCGCGACAGGTGGCGCCCCCCAGCAGACAAACGTTGTAAAGGAAATGCGTCACGCAGAGTTCCGGTCCACTCCGCCTATTTTGGCGGAACATCTTTTCCTGCTCCACGGAGCGACTCCCGCTCTGAATCCACTCCGACTCTCTCATTGGAACACTTTACTCCCGCCCTCACTCTGTCATTGGAACAAACTTGCTCCGAAACGAGCAGAAAAACTTGCTCTGACTCCGCCATTGGAATTCAACACTAGATGGGACACTCTCTATACGAGCACACTGCGGAGAGACAAGGAAGCGCTGGTCCAAGGATGTGGCGGCAGCACCCACGGACACACCTCATGCAATCCATTTCCCGAAGACGAGACACCTGACATGATATGGAGCCGAGCTGCGGAGCCACCCCATTCGAGGCGGGTTGCCTTCGAAGTGGACGCAGTGGAATTTAACAAGGGTGAACGCAGCTTGGCGTAAAGTGCGATAGTGTGCAGCATGAGAAACGTGACTGTTACTGCGTAGGCCGCTTGGCTGGCGATGAACGCTGCAAACGTTTCTAGCAGTTTAAAAGATGTAAAAAATAAGTCGGTATAACGCAAAGCTATTCCCAATCTCTTTTTTATTCCAATCTCTTGACGTCAAACTTACGTAACCGCCGACACAAGTATCGGGCGGTAACCCGTAGCGTTATTTGAACAGCCCAATAAATCGCTTGACTCGTTTAGGGGAGGTCACTTTTGTTTCCTTTCAAAGCAAATAGCATTGCCTACCTTGACAGATTCTTCTTATATAATTGGCTGACAAGAGGCGAAGGACACGCAGAAGGGGAAGGGGTTTCGGTTTGGCCGAGTAGTGCAGGGAAAGCAGATAATCGTATGAGGATGGTGGTGCAGGCGACTGCGATTAGCCCACTTTCCCTTCCTTAACTGGCGGTGGCTTGTTGAAAATTGCAGCGCGTGTAACGGAAGGATAAAAAGGCCACCTAAAACGCATCCTCAGCGAAGAGTTGGCTAAGCAATGTCGTATACGTGTCGAAACGGCTCGACGACGTTATACTGCCACGCAAAAATTTTAGAGCGCAGCTTTTAGGTGCCCGTTCCGGCGTTGAGTGTCGGCGTCGGCGTCCCTCGGAGTAACCGCGCGAACGAGCATAGCGAAGTTTGAAAGAGCAAGCGCGGAGCGCAGTGGCAGATGAAAGACGGATATATCGAAGAGAGCGCGAGGAGGAAAACAGAGGAGGATGGTGCCGCAGAACAATGCGGCGGAAAGCGGAGGAGGAGGGTATTGCGAAAACGTGAGAAGAAAAGCGTAGTGCCGCTCAAGATGGGCGACGACCACTACGACATGGCGCCAGATTAGCGTGCCGTCATCTGTTCACCGATGGCAGGGTGTGAGCGCGTACACGGATATCATATATGGAAACAAAGCGCTGAATGAGCAGAGGTTTGTCTGCGGCGGCAGAAACTGTGAATCGCACCCACACGTCACCCACGCGCTGCCTCTCGCGATCTACAGATTAGCGAGGCAGTAGCACCACACTTCGTTCCATTTGCAACGTGCCACACGAAACAGATTATCCGCGCCAGCCAATATATCCCGAAATGAAAACACGTATAGAGCTGCGCTCAAATTTCGCATTAGGGAGGATCGTAATCGTGAGTGCATTTTTTATTGCACGCAGATAAATCCATTCTCCCCGGCAGCTCCGAGTAGCAAGTGTCAGAGCGATCAGCGGGCAGCGATGTTTTATTCTATTTGGGACGGGCAGTCTTTGGCTATTCCGAAAAAAACCTCGCCTCGGTTTTATTCGGTATGTTATGCATTTTTAATGCTACATGTCACTTGGACGTGGCAGTTCTCGTGCTTTTTTTGACGTCACGTGACAGACAGGCGAAGTACGCGCAGAAAGAAATCTTTTGACCAATAGCGGAGGGTTAAAGGCAAAAAGTAGTAGAATCGGAAATAATTATTTTTATTTTGTTCCGTCATCATGCATAATCTGTACGTACGTACACGTAATCGCAGATGGGGAGTTCTCGCTTTTTTCGCGACGTCGCCTGACAGACGGGCGAAGTGAGGGTGGCCCGAAAAAATTTTGAAGAATCGTGGAGGGCTGATTGCAGAGATGGAATAGAAACATTTGGAATAGCTTCACGTTTAGCACCCATGGACTGAGAAAAGAAGCTAAAATGAAGCGCTGCTAAGTTGTACTAAACCGTGGCTGGTTCGTGCAGGCTCCTTCATAGTCAAGCCTGACTGTGGCTCTTTGCAACATTCTTGGCTGCTTGTGCTTCATGCTGTAGCTGTACGTACCATCTAGGGCAAGGAGTTGTGAGCAGTGTCTTCTTGATAACAGTTGTTCTCGGTTGCACGCTCGGCTAATGCAACTCTCAGTTTTACGAGACGAACGCGGCTATAAAAAAGCGTTTGCCAACAGGCGCTTCTTGTCTACGTGTCATGTTACGGGTTAACAGAGAGCTTTATAATAGTATTTTCAACCAAACGTAAAGGTGTTACGTATGTAAAGAAATAGTAGACAGTTTTAGAATAGCGTTTGCAGCCAAACGTAAACGCATCACATACGTAAAGAAATAGCGTCGTCCTCACGGCGCATGCTCCGAACGATATTGGGTTTCTGTGGTAACGAACGTTATTTGGCGAGTTTAACGTTCGTAATGTTTACGGACGCTAAGAAATAGCGTTGTCGATCATGGCGGTGCTTATCACTCCCGCTTGAGCGTGAATTCCCGTGATGGCTACGCTCTCACTATGCTTATTGGCGTTGATCGCCAATAATGTTTAAAATGAGTTTTCGCTTTCTCTAAACTCACCTGAAACGTTAGTTATGAGCGTATAGCGCGTCCAATTTATGAGATCGTTTGGCGATTTCGGCCCCCGTAGGCCTAAGGAGATGCGTCCGCATAGCAACAGGATGGTTGCTAAGGGTCGTCTTTTCTTCAAAACGTTTGGCACGAGGCACCAGATGGCGCCCTTTTTTTTAACGTCTTCCTTACGTTGACGTTCCCGTACGGTAAACTAAAAGTCTTGAAAGGACGCGCACCGTAACGTCCTGCAAAGGTGCTTACGTTTAACGTACGCGTAAGGCTACAAACGCTATTATAAAACTGTCTAATGTTGTCCTGACTGCGCATGCTCTGTACGTTATTGGGTTTCAGACGTTTACGTGCGCTACGTTCACGTACGTTATTTGGCGAGGTAATTTTAGAATAGCGTTTACAACCAAACGTAACTGCATTACATACGTAAAGTAATAATGTTGTCTTCACTGCGCACGCTCAGTACGTTATTGTGTTGCTGTGGTTTACGTGTGGTATGCTAACGCACGTTATTTGGTGAGTTTAAGGTACGTAATGTTTAGGTACGCCAAGAAATAGCATTGTTAAACATGGCGGCACCCATGGCTCCCGCTTCAGCGTGAATTAGCCAGTAACTGGCCCGTAACTGTTGAAATGAGCTTTTTATTCGTCCAAACTCATATGAAACGTTAGTTATGAGCGCACAGCACGTTCAATTTCTGATATCGTTTGGTGACTCCGGTGTCCATGGGCCTAACGAGCGGTGTTGGCTAGAGCTAGAATGGATGTAGGATCGGCATAGAAACGACAGGATGGTTGCTAATGGATTGTCTTGGTTTGGATATGTTTGGCGCGAGGAAACAGATGGCGACCTGTATTTTAGCGCTTTCCTTCCGTTTGCGTTCTCGTACGTTAAACTAAACGTCTTGAAGGAACGCACACCGTAACATTCCGCAAAGGTGCTGGCGGTTAACGTACGTAAGGCGAGAAACGCGCTTCCAAAACTATGCAACAACTACATATCCCCGACTCAACCACAGCAACGCTTGCCAGCGCGGGACCATAACACTTTAGAATAAGAATCCGCCCCCCAAAAAAGCGAAATAATGATTACATTTCTGGTTCATTTCATTTCGCGAACATAATGTCAGTGATTTCGATAGCTTGTTAGATTTTTATTGACTACCCCCTTTAACATGGTTTAAAAGCATTTTGGGCTGCCATCATTCTTTACCAGGCGTTCGACGAAAGTTGAACCACCTGAGCAGTGGCAGGTAAACGGCAGATATTCTTACAAAATGTCACGTTATCGTCATCTTACACAAAAGGCAACCAAGAGAACTCATTAAGTAGGGTTAAATTGGGAGACAAGCCTTATGAAATAACAAGTGCGCCTCTGCTGTCGAGAAGAACGAGGCAATAGATTTTCTCGCCTATATACATAGAAAGTAAATGGAGGAAAACTGAACCAGGCATGATGTCAACGCATTGGAGAAGTAACAACAGATCCGGGATGAAGCAATGATTCAATTCCAATGATTTTGTTCAACGGCGCTCCGCCAACGTTATAACAGGATCGGCCGGTCGTGAGCGGTGTTTTGTATATATATATATATATATATATATATATATATATATATGTGTGTGTGTGTGTGTGTGTGTGTGTGTGTGTGTGTGTGCGCGTGTGTGCGCTGTTTGTATCGCATTTCAAAACTAAAGATTAGGCCACATCTGTTGGACTTTTGCACGCATGAACTCAATAATGTTGCCTGTTCACGGCGTTACAGGCTGCAAAGTTTCGTTTTCCCTCTAAGGACTCCACTGGACTTACTGTATTCCACCCGACTTACGGGTTGCGATAGATCGCTTCGGTGACAACCTCGGCGAGAGCAATCGGGAGCATCTTGCGCGTCATTTAGCTCAAATCGCTAAGGTGACTTCTAGCGTCCCTAGCTAGACGTTCAGCGTAGGCATCAACAACGACGCCACTCGTGGAGTCTCGTACTATAGATGAAGATAAACGTTGTGTGCATATAAGATACCTCTCGCCCACTCAATCCTTCTCTCTATAGCAGTTTTGCTCAGGAATAGTTTACGCTTTCATATCTGCAAATTCACGAAACAATCCACCATGCAGGTAGCTGAAAGCACGTCACTGGCGTGGGTCGCTGACGTGGGCCTCTTTCTCTCTCTCTATGTATATCTAACGGTGGACAAAAGGATGGTGCGGTGCAATAGTGGTGAAGGAGGAAGACGAAGATTAAAGGCAGTGCTCGGGCGACCATGTTTGTTTCCGTCGGCAACCTCCTGCTCGCGTCTCACAAGTCGACAGGATGAAGACCTAGCAGCCACCTCATCAGCCGCACATCATCATGGAAGTCTTCCACGACACGCCGTGAACCCTAAGCGCATAGACCCACCACCTACACCGACCAGCATCATGACTGCATCACCGCAAGCCTTGGACATACACAAGTACACCGGATCAGTGGACGATGGGCCCGTGGAAGATTGGTTCCACCTTTTCGAGCTACACGAATCCGCTGCATCATGGTCGGAAAGGGATATGGTCTCCAACTTCAATGACTACGTCACCGGTGAGGCATTTCGGTTTTACCTTACGCACATATTCGAAAACGACGAATGGTGGACGAAAATCAAAGAAGAGATGAGTAGTCGTTATCACGTGTACGCTGAAGACCCCCTCATTATCCAAAAGCTGGAGAAATCGCAACTGGGTCGCTGTAGTCACCCGCAGTCTCCGCATAGCAATCATCATCAGTGCCTACCAAAGCCACGCATGACTAGATCATCAATGAGTTTCCCATGTCATGATCCTCGCGCGAAGACGACGAAGATCGAAACCCACGCCTAGCATGATAATGACTGCCACATAGCCATCTTCACCATCTACGCTCTCGACACGCCACAGGAATCATGTCCCTAAACCATCTGAGCGTTCACACCGTTGCCTTGTACGCGCGGCCCACCACCAGGTTTCTCGTCACGTGACACTTCCACGGCTGTCAAACAACGTCGCATCTCAAGCGCAACTATTACTTATTCTGATGAATCGAAGCTGATTTGCTCTCCGACAATACGTCCGAAGGAAACCACCACCAACGTGTGCTCTTTTCACTCGGAAGACATACTTTCATCAGCAGCGGATGAACGGCTTACACTTAGAGTTCAAGCTGCTTCAAACTCCTTTGTGCATCCAAGGCCTCAACAAAGCATTGACATTGCAGAAGCATCGGAAGCACCAGATGTCACACATTGCCAACAAACAGAAATTTCCGCTCAGCACGACGTCACATGGATGTCAGCCTTAGAAATGGCTTCTGAAGAACCTCACGCATGGACCTCGCCATCAGACACGAAAGTAAGCAGTGTGTCAATTACCTGCCGCTGACGGCACGAATATGCCAACCAGATACCAGCGTTATTACAGAAGCAGTGCTACATCATCAGCTGTCGCTGCCACATCAGAATGATCGAAATCAATCACTCCAAGGTCAACTTCAGCTACCTCGACGACGGCTTCGACATCGACTACGACGGCGAGCATCGCCGAAAGCAAATTTGCAACAACAAAGAAAACGTCAGTGCGCAAGCCACCTAAACATACGGCGCACTCAACGAAGACGACTTTTCACAAGCAAGAAACGTCGCCGAGTACACCTTCAGCACCACCTATCAGGATTGCTCGAACCTCAAGGATTCCTGCGACCTCGCTGTGCACAACGACGAAACGGACACGGGCACTTTCCCGGCATACCGAACCACCAGAGACGTCGCCTCAACTACTCAGTCTACCGAACGTTCGAGCAGGAGACGTCGCGTGTTTACACGTCGCGACGAGTAAGCCGACGCCTTCTACACCCGAGTTCCC